>NW_006913072.1:30949-47668 GCF_000271625.1 Coniophora puteana RWD-64-598 SS2 | reverse complement strand
GGACCGAAATTAGGTGGACCCCTCCGTATGGCGTAGCTGCTCTTCGGAGGCCGACCGTCCAAATATGGTAATAAACCTACTTGACCGATTATGACCGAATGGACCGAATGGACCGAAATTAGGTGGACCCCTCCGTATGGCGTAGCTGCTCTTCGGAGGCCGACCGTCCAAATATGGTAATAAACCTACTTGACCGATTATGACCGAATGGACCGAATGGACCGAAATTAGGTGGACCCCTCCGTATGGCGTAGCTGCTTGGCGTAGCTGCTCGCTAGGTTGAGATCAGCACCGGGAACAATATTCAAGAGCGGCGGGCCGGAATTGGAGTAAAGTTCTCACCCCTCATCTATATGCAGAGGGCGGGCGATGCACTGCAGACGTTGGCTCCAACAAGTGACGACTGTTGGTGCCATGCTCAACCTCACCTCCACGCGTGGGCTCTTCATTGTTAATTAAAGCCACAGCCATGCTACCATCCACTCTACAGTATACCACTATGACCGACACACCTCATCCTACCGCTTCTCGCAACACCTCAGCTTCCACAGTTCCCCTCCTCCCTGCGACACAGGACTCAGAGGAGGCACCGCCTCACCTCTGCACGCTCTCTAAACGAAATGTGTTTGGCTCTTTATTCTCTCGCACCTTACCCAAGTATAGTGGTCCCTACCCGGTTGGCGTCCGCGACGTCGAGCTATCGATACCCACGGAGACCTTTGGTGACTTCAGACACAAGTCTATGCCAAACGTATCTGCTGGCCTCAGCATTGATACCGTCCTGTTCTCCCTCTTTTACCCAGCTGAGATAGATCCGAAGACGAAGAACAAGAATGTAGTCTGGTTCCCTAGGTATGCTCTTCCCTCATTCACCTACCCTTAACTGCGATTCTCATCCTTCCTCGTAGATTAGCCCAGACAGTAGACGGCTTCATCAGGATGGCCAATAGAATGCCCAACTGTGTCTATAGAACAGTAGCATGTGCGCCATCCTCTCCTTTCCCCCTGCTGCCACATTGACATGGCTGACGCATGGTGATTTATATAGACCCAGCTGCAGCTGCAGCTATTTGGGGCACGACCTTCCCCGGCATGCAAGACGCACCACTCAAGAACCCCCCTGAGGAGGGGCAGAAGTGGCCCATCATCATCTTCAGCCACGGAGTGGGATGCTCCCGGCTTATGTATGTGCGTATAGGTCCCATGCCTCCCTCCATCCTTCCGGCATGTGCTAACCGCGCCTTCCACGCCTCGCCCTCACCCCGTCCTTGACTCAAATCATCCTCATGCCTGTATCTATCGCACGCCCACCACACGCCCATCACTCGCACCACCCACACGCAGTCCTCCTTCTGCGGCGAAATGGCTTCGCGCGGGTACATCGTCGCCGCCGTCGAACATCGCGACGGCACTGGTCCCTCGTGCCGCGTGACGAACGAGCACGGCGACACGAAGGACCTCCCCTGGGTGCAGTGGTCCGACCTCGAGTGGAGCGAGACCGCGCAGCAGCCGATGAACGACACCACGCTCCGACACGTGCAGCTCGAGGTGCGCAAGGCCGAGGTGCACCACGTTCTCGAAGCGTTCCGCAAGATCTCGCGCGGCGTGCGGGTGCGTGAGAACACCGCTGGCGCGAGGCAGGAGGGGAAAAGAAGGGCGGGCGCGGGCGCAGGGACGGGTGCGGACTATGATTGGTCGAGGTGGACGGCGATCGATGTGGAGAAGCCGATTGTGGCGGGGCATTCGTTTGGGGGGACGTTGGCGGTGAGCGTTGACGGTCCCTATGTGCGAGACTTCTTGAGGTTTACATTTCTGCCCATTCGTAGATCGCTGCCGGCGATGACAACCGGTTCAACTGGACGCACGTCGTTGCGTTCGACCCTGCCGTGCAGCGTGCGTCTCTTGCAGTTACCTTGCTCCCTCCCCACTAACTGAAGAAGGACTACCAGGGCTCGACCCATGGCACGGCAAGATCAAAGCCCCCCTGCTGGTAATAAACTCAGAAGAATACTGCTTCGGGCGCGAGTTCCCCATCCTCGTGCAGGACATCATGCCCTCCGCCGAATCCGCCGACATGTTCATCATCCGTGCGTCCCCTCCCCTCGCTTCCCTTCCCTTCACTCGTTAGCTGATGCTTTTGATGTATCCTTGATAGCCGGCTCGACGCACCCAGCGTTCTCGGACGTCTTCCTCATCCTCCCGGACTACATCAACCGCCTCACGGGGCTGAGCGTGAACCCATTGGCCGTGATCGACCATACGATCGACACGACGTGGAAATTCGTGCGCGGGTGCTTGGGCACCGTCGTCAACGACGAGAAGCTACGCGTTGTCCGGGGTATGAAACTCACGCGTGGCGAGGTTGGGCCTGTGGGTGAGTTGGTGAGTTGGGTGCCTGCGTGAGTGAGTTGTGGGACGACCATTTGAAGATGCGGGTGTTGTGTGCTTAAGACGGATGTTGGGCAAGATTCCAGGAGAGGGTGGTTAACGATGTATTTTTGAAACACGGACAGCGTATATATCCACCGACATTTTGTGTACCCGAAGAACAGTCTATATTATGTATAACGACAGTCTAATAAACACGCGAGTACCTCTTGCATCGTTCGAAGTTGTGCTATTACGATGCTATCTTCTGCACAGTACCTCGTTCCTACTTCCCTCCCGCATCATGCCTTCTCCTCGGTTTCGACACTTTCCTCAGCACCCTGCGCATCCACATCGATCTCTGCTCCGCCTTTCCCATCCATGGTCCGCCGCCTCAGCCTCCGTTCCACGCCTCTGAGCACCGCATACACCCCACCGGCAACCACGCCCATCGCATATATACCCAAATCACCCGTCCCCCTCTGCGCAACCGGGCCCTCCCACCACACCTGGCTCATGAACAGGACGAGCACGCCCACCGCGCATGCGAACGCCACCAGCGCTGGAATGGACGAGGGGAGCAACGACGAGGAGGCCCACGCGCGCGTGGGCGTGCTGTACGCGGCCTCGGTGAACGCGCGGCGGTAGAGGAAGTGCTCGACGAGGACGATGGCTGCGAACGCGGCGGACCAGTAGCCGATGATGTCGAGTACGTCTACGAGCGTGTTGTAGAATGTTTTAGCGCCGACGATCGCAACCGGGATCAGTCTGTGCGTCCGCACGTCAGCGTCAGCAATTAGCATCCCACATCGCTTCCGCAGTCCGACATCCACGCTCGATCCAAGCTCGACGGAGCAGCGCATAAGAACACTCACATGGCCTCCGAAATGAGCACGTACACCCAGCGCGGCACGCGCGCGAACCAGTTGCCCCGCCCGGGCGTGGGGATCGCCATGAAGCTCGTTCCGAACGTGTACATGGTCGGCGCAGTCAGTGCGGGCACGCTGAGCGCGTTCACGACCGTCAGGAACTTGCCCCAGCCGCCCGCGCGGAGGAGCACGGCGTAGATAAGGCCACCGAGGTCCGACGCGTCGTCGAACCCTGTGTTCCACGACGGCACGGAGGGCGCGGCTGCGGCGAATGCGGCGCCGATCATGTGGCAGGTGAGCTGTGGCGCCGAGTGGATGTCAGAGGGTGGGCCAAGGGGAAGGGTGAGGGTGGGGAGTGACGCACACTGGGGAGGAAGAAGCCGAGGTAGACGTAGAAGAAGATGCGCCAGCTATATATATCCACGTCCAGTGGTGTCAATACAGAGTACGTTGTACAATGGCTTAATAAACGTACCTAGATGCCTTTGGGCTATGGTACACCCCATAGTCGGGCGACATAGTGCACCAACTGAGCACACTCGATGCAAGCGTGGTGCTAAACGAAAGTACACCCGCGGCGGTCAGTGGCGGACTCGGCGCGCGCAAGTTCGCCTGCAAATCCGGATATCCAACAGCGAGCATCGTAATGAGCGTGATGACCGGTGGAATCCACGCATACGTCTCGTATACGTGAATCACACGATACCCGCAGAACGTCACCTATGCACCAGCGGTCAATCGAAAACCCCGGTCAGCGCCACATAGACATAGATAAGGCGGCAACAACACAAGGCAAAGAGGGTAACGCACAAACAGCGAGATAAGGCTAATAATAACGATTCCGAGCGTGTCGTCCAGTCGACCGTCGGACACGCTCGCGAGAATCTGCCCCCCGATGATGCAGTCGATGACAAGGAAGCCTTCCATGCTGACCACGTTCAACACGCTGGGCACGATGCCGCCCCAGTAGCCCCACGAGAAGCGGGCCTGTACCATTGCGCGGGTGCCGATTTTGGGTCCGAATACTGCGCTGCGGGGGTTGGCTTGGGTCGAAGGGAGCATGTACACGGTTCAGAGGTGCGAGACGTACGAGATGGCGGGGATGACTGAGAAGCTGGCGGAGAGTTAGATATGGTCATAAGGGAGAGTAGGCATGGAAGGGTCTCACATGGCGTCGACTATGGCGATGATAACGAGAGAGGGTTTGATTCCCAGTCCGAAGAACGCTGGACCAGCGGTGCCAGTGCTGAACCTGCATTTCGTGCCAACGCATTGCAGGGTAGCCGCAAACGTGGTGAGGATGGTAAGTAAGAAGAGAGGCCAGCAGGAGGTTAACAAGAAGACTCACGTTAGAATGTTCATGTTCACCCCAAACCAGATGAAGAACATCTGGTACCACCGTGAGTCCTTCCTCTCCTCCATGGGGACGGGCTCGATCCTAGAAGCATGGGCACCATTGTATCAAATACGGCCCACACGAAGATACGGGAGTCTGGCAGCTCACCCGTTGGTTTCAACCCCCCATTCAGCAAGGAACGCATTTAGCTTCCCAACTATGCGCCCTTGCGAGCTCGTAGCCGAGTTTGAAGCGGTAGCTGGAGGCTCTACTTTCTGTTCATGAGTAACTGAGGTATCATTCGAGGCCGAGGGCCGGGTATCGTCGGCGCTTGCCATACTAGCGAAGGCCCGAGGAGAAGGGAAGGGGAGCGGAGGGGGCCCTGGAGCTTGTGGAGGTCAGTGGATAAGAGGCAAGCTAACCAAATTGATAGCCCATGCTTACTCGAGCAGATTACTGATGGCGGTGATGGTGGGCATCATATGGACGTGGTCGCGGCCGCGGGCCGCTCAAAAAATACGCGCTGACAGGGGCTAAAACATGAAAGCGGGCGAACTCAACATTGCAACATCCTGCGAATGTGAGCAAAGTCACTCAATCACACTTGCACAATCGAGTACCGCCTTGAGTACCGCAGAGCAGATCAAGAGTAGGCTCACAAGATTAAAAGCCTTTTAAGTTGCGACCAAAGAACCACCTAAACGCAATGAAATTTGAAGTAAAAAAAAAACAAAAATACGCGCTAGGTGTAGAATGTGTATGAACGAAGTTTTACGAAAGTGGTTGGATTTGGGTTGGATATTTGTTAGAATCAAGTAATACGTCTCGGGAAAATATCTAGAGCAGCTGTTAATTAACTGACGACGCTGATCCTTGTCATGCGCCAACAGACGGCCTCAGTTATTGATATCCAAATCATCTAATTGAAGACTTAGCGCTGATCACAGTACAGCACGGGCATTCAAGTGTTTGATGCCTCGTGTTCAGTACAAACCTCGGTGAACCGCCCTCGAATCTTCTTTGGCAGGTGGCATGCAAAGTCAGACTTGCCGTGCATTCCCGAGGATATAGATGTCCACAGATACATCCTGTGCGATATCGTTTATCAAGCGCCGCGAAACGAATCCAGATTACCCTGTACCTACCCACAGCTGGCTCTCGCTCCTCTACAAGACAACAACGCCATGGCTCCCTTTGCACTTGAAGACGAAACCTTCTATTTCTCAAACGTTGTCATTCGCGTAAGTGACGTATTATCATATAAAATGCGTTGATGATAGACTCATGGCGTCTCATGGATGCGTGTGAACAGGTGGAGGACACGCTATTCTGTGTACCGCGCTCGATGCTTCAGCGATACTCCGATGTCTTCAAGGATTTGTTCGAGCTACCAACATCTGAGAGTACGGGAGCTGAAGGAGAGAGCAAGGAGAATCCTATTGTTCTTGAAGATATCAAGGCGTGGGAATTCAAGCAGCTGCTCAAAACCATCTTTTTCAGGTAAGTAGACCACATCTTAAAGCTTGACCCGATGCGTCTCAGCGCTAAAACGTGAGTAGACATGACGATCAACCTGTTACACAGGAAGAGTGGGTAGCCGTACTCAAGCTGACCCATCGATGGGAAATGGCTGAGCTTCATCGCGTCGCAATGGAGAGCCTCTCAGCGATGCCGATGGATCCGGTAGAAAAAGCCGGTCTTGCTCAGGACCTTGACATTCAAGAATGGAAGCTCCCAGCGTACCAAGAAATCGCTCGCAGAAGCGAACCTCTGACAATGAGCGACGTTGACAGACTAGGACTAGACACCATCCTCAAATTAGCTGCAGTCCGTGAAAGCATCATGATCAACGTTCAATCGCGGAATTGGTCAAGATACAACGACGCAGATTTCTGTGCAGGAACTAGGCCTAATGCAGAGGAAATAGACTTCAGTATCCCCATCTCTTGTGCTTTCTGGCCTTCGCGTGAGGGTACACCGGATCCTGACACACGAGGCTGGGCTTACAGCGACGCATAGGATTCTGACAACAATGAATCGAAATCATAGCTAATAGCTATACACTGCTAACTATGTTTTTATCTTTCCACCGACTTATAACCTGATTTCATTGTAATTCTTTCTTCGTGTGTACACATGTTGTCCCATCTGAAATATAGCACGTTTCCGTACATCTATTGTCTGTCATATAAAATCAAACCCGCTCTTTATCCTGGAGAATTTACCCTTTTGAACTATTGAAGATAGACGGATATGTTCTCCGGGCCTGGACTAGGCTCCAACAAGCGCGTCCGCGTCCGGTACACCTTGCACAACCCTGTTAGCCTTTTCTATCGGCTTCGCAGCGTCTCAACATGAGCCCAGGCAATGAGCATGCGTACCGCGTACGCATGTCAAGCGAGTATGCATGGTAGGATATACTCGAGATATTGAGCGTGGGTCGCTACTGTACATCTGTTGGTACTATTCGGACACGGAGTACACTCAGTCCACGTCCATTTCTGATTTGCAACAAAGCGCTGTGAGTGTGGACGGACACAAAGTTAGAAACAAAGACAAACGTTCAAAACAAAAAAGCAAGAGCTGAAGCTGAAGCGCTGATATTATAGAATCGAGAAAAGGAAAACAAACACAAAAAAACAAGAGATGATATCGTAAGACTAGGTATGGTAGGACCAACAAACGTGGGGAATACACTACGGTAGTAAGCACAAAGCGGGGAGATGGGAACGTCAAGTACGTGTACTGTTCGTAACGATGGCGTAAGGTAGCAGGAATCAGGAGTCTGCGACGAGGTGAAAGCAGAACACGAACACGGATTACGAGTACATTGGTGGGGAGGGATAGCGCTATAGGTAGTGTATGAACAGGAGGTTGGTCTTGGTGGGTTCGTAGCGGAGACGTGAAGTAAGGTGAGGCGTCGAGAGCGGCAGAATGAGGCGGCGAGTCAAGAGTATCGTATGGAAAAGACGAGCAAGCGAGGAAGATCCGGGGGCGGGGTCTCAGGCGGGGGAGCGGCGGGGGGTGAGGCGGAGCATGTTGAGGACAAGTAGGCTAGAAGAGATGAAGGTTGTCAGCAACAAAGCGCAAAATCACGATCATGGTGCCTTGCCAGGGGACGAGGCACGGTTCATGACACTTGAGGCAGACAGAGGTGACGAATGGTGATGGCGACGACGAACGGGCGGGCGACAACGACTGACGGATGCCGGCAGGCGACGGTCTTCACGACTGGATTTCGACTTCTTGCGTCGTCCGGTCTCCGGGTGGCCCGCAGTCGACCTCGATGGTGATAATCCCATCCACCACGCGCGCCGAAACATCTTGCAGCTAATCGCCAAGCACACGAACGCACCCCGCCGCCAAAGAACTCACATCACACATCCACCTTACGTTCACAAAAACAAGCACACGCACCTGGACGTGGTTCGGGACAACGATCGTCCGCTTGAAATCACCGTACTTGCGCTCGCGCACCGTATAGCCCAGCTCGGGAAGGACAGGGCGCGCGCGCCCGGCAACGACGACCTGCCGAAGCGAGTTCACAGTCGTGTTCAGGACGATCGACACGTCCGAGCGCCGCAGGCCGGGCGCCTCGAGCAGCGCCGTCATGCGGTGCGTCTCCTCGCTGTAGTGCAGGTCCATGCGCAGACCGTACATCATCGCGCGCTGGGTGCCTCCTTCAGAGGGCAGAGCGGTACGACCGCCGCGCGCCGAGGCGGGGCTGACGGTCGCGCTGCGCGTGTGCGTCGGCACCGATGAGGGTGGGCCAAGAGGAGGAACGCGCTGGACAACGCACCTCGCGGAAACATGATGCGATGGCGTCGATGCCGACGACGATGCGCCCCCATGTCTCGCTGGAGCGGACATTGCGCCCGAACCAGCCTTGCCCGATGCTGCTGCTGCTCCCCCTGCTGCTGCACGATGCGATGGCTCAGACGCACCCCTACTCGTGCTCGCCGTCAGCGAGTCCACTGGAACTCTTACATGCTCACTGGCCCTGTGCGTGTGCGCGCCCGTGCCCGTTGGGCCGGCGACACCGCCGCGAGCACCATCCCCCGGGGAGGATATAGATAAAGGCGAAGACGCCATCAAACCAGAAATACCCAACACCCCCGACGGCCGTGCCGAAGCACCCCGGGCACCCGCAGAACCCGACGGAACGCGGGTCGCCGAGCCGCTATAAGAAACGCCAGCGGCGCTCTGCGGACGGCGGTACGGATGCGCGGCCCTGCGCGCGTCATGCATGTAGTGGATCGCACCACTACTGCGCAAGGGGCCAGCACCGGCACCAACACCGAGAACAGGCGTCGACGGCCCGCTGCCCGTGCCGCCCGAGGACGGACTGGCGCCCGCGGTATTAGGCCGCGAGCCGGGGTAGGATTGGTGGTGAGGCGGGACGCGCGTCGTGTCGACGGCGATATGCGGTCTCAAGCTCAGCTCCTCACCGCTGGCATTGCCGCTCCCGTGGCCACCAACACCGCCACCGTGGTTAACACCACCAGTGGGGCTGAAGTCACCGCCGCCATGGTTAACACCACCAGCGGGGTTCAGGTCACCGCCACCATGGTTTACACCACCAGCGGGGTTCAGGTCGCCTGCGCCGGTACCACCGAGCGCCAAGGAGTCGTGCCCAGGAATGGGCGCAAGCATGAGTGCGCGGAGGGCGTCATCGTTATCTCTGCTCGACCCTGTCCCAGACACGGTAGACGCGTACCCGTGGCCTTGAGCCAGGTGCGCCTGCGAGGGCACAATGGGAACGGGGCCCTCGTCGAGCCGAATGGTCTGCAGACCTTGCGGAGAAAAGTCGTGCTGATGCTGATCTTCGTAATGCTGATGCTGTTGCTGTTGCTGATCTTGATGTTGCTGCTGCTGCTGGAGATCTTGCTGCTGCTGCTGCTGCTGCTGCACTTGAGGCAGCGGCAACTGAAGGTCCCACTGAAACGGCGTCGTCGGAGTCGACGGCATCGATGCGTAGCCCTGCTGGTGAGGGAACGAGTACGGGTACGACATGAAGACTTGGGAGAACATGGATAGGGGGAAATTAATTTTGCTTCCGCGGTTTTATAAGCCAGCGCCATAGCCTGCCCTCAAGAACGAGAACGAGTCACACGCCCCGACGGATCCGCGCCACGTTCCCGACGCACTCTCACGGCGGGCGCATTTCCATCCCGATTTGGAAATATCCCGCCATTGTTCCCCTGTCTGGGCCCGACGCTGCTCCACCTGCCGATGTGATTGGCTGTCAAGGAGGCGGGCCCAGGCACTTCCAAGACGTCGGTGCTGCTGACAATAATCCGGTGAATTTGTGCGTACGAGTGGGATGTAAAGTATAGTACACAGCTGCAGAGCAACAAATATTGAGATTCGCAAATCAAAGAAACCAACTCCAATAGTCCAGTCAAGGTCAAGTAAACTAATCATTACCAGGGCCCAATGCGCGCCTCACCCGACGCTTCCACGTCACATGTGCCGACCTCTATATCACACACGAGGCTGCATGGATTCTTCCCCTGCCCGCTCGCAGCCTAGCGACCATCACAACCTTCCCGCCATATCACAGCCGCCCGTTCCTATTCTCGCCAGCGTCCTCCGCCGTAGCAGCAAGACTATGGCTCCCCGCCCTACTCCTCGGCACCAACGTCCCCGTCTCCGCAATCCGCCCTCCCCGATCCACACTCCTCCTCCTCCCCATCTGCTGCTGCTGCTGCGCATTCGAGCCCCGCCGGCTCAGCGGCTCCACGGGCGAATGCGACGCCTCGCGGTGCGGCACATACGATATCACCGGCGACCCGAACGACGACGAGAGCGACGGCGGCGGCACGGACGGGTACGAGAGGCCCTGTGCGGGCGCTGCCATCGACATCCCCGGGTACGGCCCGACGATGGGCGCGTTCGAGTTAACCGAGACGGACGAGGGCGGGGTGGTTAGGTGTGTTCCGTTGCTTACGAAGCTCGCGGGGTGCGTGGTAGTGACGGGCGAGAACGGGAACGGGGACTCGACTGAGGATGAAGATGGCGAGTGCGAGTGCGAGAGGGGTGTCGATGCCTCCGGGGAGAGGTACGGTTGGTCAGCACCTGGTCGGTGGATCTGCGAGGGCGGCCGCGGTATTGGCACGCCGTGCGTCGGTGCCGGAGCAAACGGGGGCGGGCGCGTGCCCGGTATCTGGGACGGATGAGAGTGCAGTTGTGAAGTGAGGTTCGAGTACGACACAGACGCGCTCGGCGAAGAAACGTTCGAGGAGAACGAACGCCGGTGCGTCGGCTGTGACAATGGATCCAGCGAGGACGAGAGTCCTATAAGGTTGTCCACCGACAGTCCAAGCTATACATCCACCACACCCCCAGACTCGCCAGTAAGCGTCTGTACGCAGACAAAGACAAAGTGAAGAATACGCACCCGTCGTCGATGGTCAATCAGCTCCTCCCTATATATCTCATTCAGCCTCAATATCCGTACATAGTCCCGCTCCGTCTCGACGAGCCTCCCGCGCAGGTGCTCGTTCTCCCGGCGCATCGCATCAAGCATGACCTCGGCGCTCGGGGAGAGCGGCGACTGCCCCGACATGAACATCTGCATCCCGACGCGGGCGTCTGGCGACGCCGCCCCATTGCCGTTAAGACCATTCCCGCCACTGTTGTAACCACTGCCGATACCGTTAGATGACGAGGAGGTACCAGTGCCATTCGTCTGCGCTTGGGACTGTTGTGACTGTTGAGCCTGTTGCTGCTGTTGCTGCTGGGCAATCCGCAGCGCCGACAACTCCCTCGTCAGCCTGTTCACATGCGACTCGTTCTCAGCCTCAAGCACATTCTCCAGGTGTATCTTGTCCTCCCGCAGCTGGATCCCGTCGTTGCATACAACGTACGCAGCAGCACGCCAACGTAAGCGCCCGGGGTGCCACCGTCGGTGCACCGTTGAAGACGGAGCAAGGGAATGGATCGAGTGCGGGATCGTCAGCACCGCAAAGACCAGTAGACTGGCCAGCGCACCTGCTCGAGCTTCCTCGAGAGCACATTGATGATCCGCTCCTCTTCGGCTTCGTACGCGTTGATGAGATTCTCCTCGCGCTTGAGGTTCCCAGGGGAGCTGCTCGTCGTCGACAGGCGCCGGATGGGTGGGGACTCGGACATGGGAGTAGGGCAATAGGAGAGGTGTTGCAGGGGTAAACCTGGCAGATGCAAAAGGTAGGCGGGACCCAAGCTAGGAGCTGCGGGGACTTGATATCAGCTGAACTGGCAGAGGACGCAGGTGACGATCCGCTGACAGCCGCAGTCGTGGTAAGAGAAAGAGACGGTCGGTTGGCTGGCTGGCGTTGGAATGGAGACAGGCAACGGAATTCAGGCTCGGGTGTATGAACGAGGTGAGTGATTGAGGTAACGAGCTAGTAATGCAAGTGCGGCCTGCGGGTGAGACCATCTCCCCCAATCCGCTTCCGCGCCGTTACCTCCGATTCCAGGCCCCGGGCCCTCGGCGTCCCTCTCCGACTCCCCCTCGGACTCAAATACCAAAACTCAGAAGTAGAGTTACCACTTTAACCCGCGATCGTTCCACAACATGTCCCGCCATCGTCACTCGCGTGGAAAAAAGGAAGATAAATCAAGTACGTAAGACAGTTCATAACGGGTAGCCTACTCTACTTTCACTGTTCACGATCAAGAACAGACTCAAAACTATAATCTCGGCAAACCTAATAACGTATACTGCAGCGAAACTTCTAACCAGTGCCAGGCGCATGCAAGGGCGAACAGAAACTTGATGGCCCATGAAACAAAAGAGTAAAAACAAAACAGATTATCAAGCAGCGCAAACGAAAAACTCTCATCATCAACAACGCCGCCGCCACAGCTCAGAAATCGTATCCCTCGACCTTGAACGTTTTGCCGTACTCGAGGAAGCTGCTCATGATCTTCATAATCTGCTCGGGCAGACCCATGCTCAGCAGCGTAAACGCGATCTTGGCGTGTCCGTGGATCTGCCCGAGCTTGAAGAAGCTTCGGCTGATCAACGTGGGATACTGTATGTCGGCCACAGGCGTCAGTCATCGGAAGAACCAGCCAGAGGACATGGAGAAGCGCATGTAAGCCTCTGGGCTGAGGGATGAAATCTCGGGGGAAACGACGCACCGTCATCTCCGTATAATCCGCATACTGATACGCCGCCACCCGAATGGCCGTCTGAATCGTGCGCGTGATATCGCCCTCCTCCGCGTACGTCTCGAGCAACTTCGCCCACGGCTTCTGCGAGTACCGCTGCGAGTCCAGGCACCGCTGGTACGCCTCCTTCGCCTCCTCCTTGTGGTGCAGCCGCACCGCGAGGTCACCGAGGATCTCCCACTCGAGACCTGTCTTGCGGTACGCGACGTGCTGCGTCTTGAAGTGCGCGACTTCCGCGCGGAAGATGGTCCACACGCGCAGGTCCTGTAGGTATATGCGCGTCAGTCGAGAATTTGGGTAAGTGAAGAAGGACAAGAGAGACGCACTTCGTACAGCACCATGAACAGGTTATCCAGCCACCGCTCGCACAACCGCTTATTCGCAAACGAGAACGAAGCCTCCGCATTGGCCGCCTGCGCCGCATCCGTCTCCTCGCCCGCCGCAGCCTGCACAGGCCTCTCCAGCCCATCCGCACCGTTAGGCACCCCATTCAGACTCTTCCCGTCCGCATCGTTGACCGTAGTCGCACCATCGCTCGCCCCCTCGCCACCAGCCTGCAAATCCTCCTCCTCCTCCTCGGCACCCCCACCAACATTCGTCCGCGAATTATGCGAACTATGCATCCCCTTCGTCGACGCATCATCGTCCGCGACATCGTCCCCCCTCGCAGCCAACGTCGTCCCCTCGCTCGGCACCACCGACCTCTGCTCCACCGTCCCGTCCTCATGCACCACCTGCGTCGGCGCGTCCCCATTCGTCGGCGGCGGCGACGACGCATCCTGCATCAGGGCGCCCACGTCCGGCTGGCTCTTCGCCATCCTATATTCCTCCTCCATCACGAACACCGTGCTCCGCGTCTTCAGCAGCTCGTCCCACCCGATCTCCGACACCAGCCGCGTCAGCAGCGCGTACGCGCGCGCCCACGTCCCGCGCAGCCCGGGCGCGGGCAGGCGCAGGAGCGCAGGGTCCGCCTCGTCGTCTTCCGTTTTCTGCTTCTCGGGGAGAATGTCGCCGATCTGCCGGCGGAAGGGGAGGTGCACGCGCGCGGGCGTCATGAGGCGGTGCATGTCGCGCCCGTTGAATGTGAACATCGGGCACGAGTTGAGCGTCAGGAGGGCCTGCCGCACATAAGCACGCCCGGATGAGTCGGGAATGAAAGGTGGGAAGTGGATGATAGACCCACGGATTCGTAGTCCTTCGCGTCGATGTACAGCTCCGTGAGCTTCTCCCACGTCACGAACTCGCTCGGCGCGCAGTTGACGGCCTCACGCGCGAGCTTGAGCGCCCACTCGTGCTTGCCCTTGGAGCGGAGAAAGTCGCTCTGCGCGTGCAGGAGCGTGTACGAGTTCGGCGTCAACTTCATCGCGGTCGACATCACCTGCACGGCCTTGACTTCTTCGTCTGCTCAGCCGCAAAAGAGCAATCGGTCATGGATCAGCCGTGGGGAAGGATGAGAAGCGGGACGCGTAACGCACTCATGCCGATGTAGCTCCTCGCAAGGAGAGACGCCACCTCCGGCTCCTTCAATGACAGCTTCTCGAACAGATTCGCGGCCTGCTGAAACCGCCCGCTCGCGCCGAAATACTTCAAAATGCCCGCGGTAAGATGATTCGAGACGACCGTGGCGACCTGGATTTCGGGGTCCGATCCGACCTGCCAGCCTGGTGTGCTGCGTTAACCCCGCCACTCGCTACTGGTGGCACGCTCCAGCTAGTCCCAAGGTATACGCACCTTTCATGAACAGAGCCTCGGAAGCCTGGAGGAAGCGCAGCTCGCCCTCGGTGGTCGTAATCGGATCGAGCTTGCGGTAGGCGTCGAGCCAGTACGTGGGGTCGTCGGAGTAGAGGATGGCACGGAGGAGGGCGGAGACGTAGGTTTCTTGCCAGATTTCGGGGGTCGCTTCGTGACTGTGGAGCATGTCGAGATGAGGATGGGGTACGAGTAGAGGGAATAACCACGCACCGCTCGCCGCGCAGATCGACCACGTATGCGTTCACACCGCCGGGGATCTTGACGTCCACGCGTATGTCCACGCGCGAGAACGCGTTGAAGCAGCTTCAAGGGGTGCCCATGAAAAGGGATAAGGGAGAGAGAAGTGGATGTGCGTACCAGAAACACCCGTTCTTGACCTTCCACACTGCGCCTTTTGAGAACCAGGCCGAGTTGTCCTCGATCTCGTACGTGAGGGAGTTGATGTATGCGGCGAGAGACGCCGACGACGAGGCGTCGACGCCCGAGATGAAGTGGTATGATCCGACCTACACGCCCATACCGAGGAAAGGATGAGGAGGTTGAGGATAGGAGAGGCATGGATGCGCAGAGTCAGCGACGCGAACGACGGATGCGAGGACAAGGGGGACGCACGTCGCGTTGCCCGGTGCGCCCGGTGCTCTTGACGACGTGGCATAGGTCAGGCGGCCCTAGTTCGCGGAATGTGGCTAGAACACCAAATGACGAAGATCAATGTCGGGTTTCAGTCCACACCGAGCGCACGGATAACACGTACCTAGACTTTCTGTTCGCGCAGTTAACGACTCTCCGAGTTCAACCTGGGCTTGCTTTGAGTCGCGGTAGCTTGTGAGAAACAGTGACAGAGCTGACCTCGAAGAGCTCCGGAACGTCCTTGAAGGACGACTCGGCCATTTTGTTTTGAGTGAGGAACCAGCCGCGAGGACGTTTCCAGGTTTACTGAAGTCTTGCCCCACTCGTCCACGCGCGCAGCGACGCCTTGTTTGCTTTCCACGCCACTTCAGTCACCCCGCCCCCCGGACCTCTTAGGTGTTACCTTTCTCACTCAGAGGTTTGACCTAAGAGGGTGTTCCGTGGTATGTTTGGCTGGGTTCTGCGCCCCTACGGTCAGATTTCTGGCATTTTGGTGGTAAGTCTGGCCAGGCATCCGGAGGGGTATTATCCCATATATCCGACCGCTGGCCATTTGTCTGGGTGGCGTTCTGTGAGATATCCCGCCGGCTCTCAGCCCGTGACATGTCACGCAGTGCGCGGGGGAGGGATAGGCCTAAAAGGCCTGGTATTTGCGATTTTTACCGGCCTGTACGGGCTCGCTCGCCGCGTTCTTGCCATCGTTTGGTTACAACCAATAGCTATATACCATATGCCACGCTTGTTTATCATATCTAAGCCAGTTTGGCCTCCATTTGCCCCATCTCCGCAAACAAGGAGCAGCTCAATGATTCACATGACATTGGTCCATTCCCAGTTTTTATTTATTTCAATATGTACCATCCATAGGGACACCAGGTCCGAAGTGCTAGAAATATACTCTTTAATTAATGTGCGAACCTGTAAATCTCATTATAAATTCGTGCCCTTGGGATACGTGGATACTCGGTTACAATATGACTGAAATGGTATTTACTATTTATCTTGTCAAGAATTATGGATGGTCAGCAAACTGAATCTTACGATGCAATGAAGCAAGACACCCTGTTTCCGGAGTCACAAATGCTTAATCAATGAAAATACATCAATGTTATATGTTTTTTTTTGCTGTGGGGAATAAGACATTGGCTCAAATCTATTAACCCTGAGTTCAAAGTGAGACGTGATTGGTGAGATGTGTGGGACAAGGGGACAATGTGAGATTGGTGTCAGGCAACTGGGAGTTGGATATGTGGGAGCAATCAGATAGAGCACTTAGACATCCAACTAGTGGGGGAAGGTTGCAGACATCCGAGTCTGTGCTGAACCTGCTATATTTCTGGGGAATATATAGACGGTTGGACATCTGGTGCATTCAGTAGGGAGTCTGGGCCGCGAGACAAAGACCCCCCGGCGTCCGGAGCGTTGAGTCAGACATCTGGGGTGCGGGGATAAGATTCTCCAGATGTCCGGACCCTAGTGGCTCAGACGTCTGGCGTTGGGTATCAGAGCGGAACCAGACGTCTGGCGCAAGGTATCAGAGTGGAGCCAGACGTCTGGCGCAGGGTATCAGAGTGGAGCCAGACGTCTGGCGCATTCAGTAGGGAGTCT
>NW_006913072.1:23680-27598 GCF_000271625.1 Coniophora puteana RWD-64-598 SS2 | reverse complement strand
ATATACAAGTACATGGTGTTTGGTTGAACCAAACAGACTAACTAATATGGTAAGGACTGTATGCGCACAGACCAAGCAGTGCGAGGTACTACTACTAATGGTAAAGGAATGACGTAGGTGTGATGTTATGTGTGACGCGTGGATGACGCGTTTATGATATCATGATGAAGTCATAAAGAATGTCCGGGAATGTTATAGAATGATTATGTAAGCCGGGTAAGTAGAGTAACCGAACCGGGTCATGTGACCGGTTATTGAGGTAGCCGGTCACGTGACCTATTGCACCAAGAAGTGAAGCTACAACTTCAACGACGATGCGTGAAATGTAAGTGAAATAAATAGTGGTCATGACTGGTCATGCTGTCGTGAATGCGATCGCGACACTACCCCCCCCGTTTAGGCTCCAATGTCCTCATTGACAAATTCGTTGAGCCGCGAGTGGAGTTCAGGCTCAGCCTCGGTATCGTTTTCGCGTGGAATAAATAGTCGATTGAATAAGTTAGAGTCAATCCCCCTTAGCCTCCGCGGCGCCGAGGGTTTTCGAGTTTCAAACTCTTTTAATTTAGCTTGAGCGTTTGTTAAGTTAGATGCAGGTTCCCAGGTCCTTGCATCATCATTATAGCCCTTCCAGTGGACTAGATATTCTAATTTGCGCCCGCGCAGTCTAGAGTCGACGATCTTCTCGACCTCATACTCCGCATGACCTTCCTCGTTAACCTCCGTGGGTCCAGGATGATCGGTGCGTTGTCCGTCGAGTCGATCAATAAATGGTTTGATGCGGCTTACATTCACTACCGGGTGACAGCGCATATGAGATGGTAATCGCAGTTCTACTGCGTTTGGACCCATTAATTTAGTTATGGAGTATGGGCCAAGCCAGCGCTCCGCTAGTTTTCTTGATGGCCTGTCTACGAGGTTCAGGTTTGATGAAGATAACCAGACTTCGTCTCCAACTTTGTATTCAGGCGCATCGCTTCTTTTCTTGTCCGCGGATTGTTTCATTCTTTCTTTGGTCCGCTCCAAGGCCTTCCTCGTGACCTCCAGGGTTTGCTCCATTTCTGCTTTTGTCTTGGCCACTGCCTCGACCTTCCCTTCAAGGGGTTCTACTCCCATTCTAGGCGCATAACTCCTAGTGACCTCAAATGGTGATTGACCAGTTGCTGAGGTTTTAGTATTGTTGTGCGCGAATTGCGCTAGCGCTAACCAATCAGCCCACGAGGATTGAGAGTCTGAACAGTACATGCGAAGGTACTTTTCCAGCTCCTGGTTTACTCGTTCTGTCTGACCATCCGTCTGAGGGTGATAGGCTGTGGAATAATTATTTTTGATGCCCAGCACCTTAGCTAGTTCGCGTGAGAACTCGCTCGCGAACTGAGGACCTCTATCTGACACTACTGTTTCGGGTAGGCCATGATCCTTCCAAATATGGTCTCTGTAAAGACAGGATAGTTCTTTCGAAGAGACTTTGTCCGTGGTTGGTATAAATACCGCTTCTTTGCTAAATCGGTCGACGACGACCAAGATCGCGGTGAACCCTCGCGATTTTGGCAACCCTGTGATGAAGTCGGCCGAAATATCCTTCCAAGGACCCATGGGTATAGGTAACGGTTGTAGTTTTCCTGCCGGTGCCTTACCCGTGCCCTTGTTTCTTCCACACCTCTGACACGCTCCGACGTACTCCTGTACCGTGTCCTTCATGTCCTTCCACCAATAATTACGTTGCAGTAGCTCCAGCGTGCGTTCTACACCCGGGTGCCCTGCACTTGGGTTGTCATGATGCATGTCTAGTAATTGCATGCGTAGCATGTGATCATGCGGCACGAATATTTTATTATTTACGTAACAAAGTCCATCCTTTAACTCTATATCTTTGTTTTTGGTGTTTATAAGAGTTATGTCGATGTTTTTGGATTTTCGTCTAATTGCTGAGACCACGTCCATAGCCTCTAGCTTGAGATTCTGGATGCGATGCCATTCTACGTTTTTGAATGGCGGTAGCACCGTTATCCCTTTGTTTTCGTCTCCCACGCCCTCTGCGTGATCTTCTCTTCTACTCAGGGCATCGACCTTTCCCATGGAAGATCCCTTTTTATAAATAAGGTCATAATTAAATCTGGTAAGGTACTGCCACCAGCGTGCCTGACGTCGATTGAGATCTTGACTTTCCATGAAATACGTCAAGTTTGCATGGTCGGTCCAGACCTCAAATTTGATATGAGATCCTTCCAGATATTGGCGCCAAGCCTGTAACGCTCTTAGAATAGCCAAAAGTTCTTTGTCATAAATAGGGTAATTAAGTTCTGCCCCTGTCAGAGCGTGTGATATAAAGGCGCATGGGTGCCATTTTTCATCCTCCAATAATACTGAGAGTACCGCTCCAGTCGCGAAGTCGGAGGCATCGGCTTCTACTCTCATTGGACGGCTATTGTCCGGGAATGCGAGTATAGGCGCTGTTGTGAATGCCGATTTCAACTCCTCGAACGCAGCATTCTCGACCGACGTCCACTGCCATCGTTCATCCTTTTTTGTCAAGTTATGCAAAGGTCTAGCAATTTTCCCAAAGTCCTTGATAAAGCGACGGTAGAAATTTGCTAATCCTATGAACGATCTAACTCCTTTCACGTTCTTTGGCACAGGCCAAGAGGTGATCGCTTCGACTTTGCTCGAATGCATCTCCACTTTTCCTTTCCCGACTAGGAAACCTAGAACGTCTACTTGTTCAACCAGGAATGAGCATTTCTCTGGCTTAATGAATAGATCGTTATCTTTGAGTCTTTGCAAGACTTCTTTTACTTTTTTCAAGTGGGCGTCTCTATCGCCGTCTTTACTGAATATAAATATGTCATCTATGTATACTACTACACAATCGTCCATATCGCCCAGTATATCGTTCATCATGTTCTGGAACGTAGCGGGCGAGTTACATAAGCCAAAATACATTACTTCTGGTTCGAAGGAGCCCAGAGGCGTGGTAAACGCTGCCTTCCACTGATCTCCGTCTTTGATCCGCACATTGTTATAACCCCAGCGCAGATCCATTTTGGTGAACAGCTTCGCTCCTTTTAACCGATCTATGAGATCTCCGATCAACGGAATTGGATAATTATTTTTAACCGTCCACTTGTTTAAATACCGGTAGTCTTGCACCATGCGCTTTTTACCGTCCTTTTTGGGAATGAAGAACACAGGAGAGGTCTGGGGAGATTTGGAGGGTCGGATGTACCCTTTGTCCAATTCTCCTTTGATGAAATCTCGGATTTCTCCTAGTTCTTCTTCTGAAAGGGGAATGAGTCTTCCCTTTCTGGCGGTAAAGCCATCCATGAGCTCGATGGCATGGTCCCATGCTTTTCGCTCTGGCATGCGTTCTGATGCAATTTTTGAGAACACCGATAGATACTCGTGTAGGGTCGGGGGTACCAATGAGGCAGGATCATCCGGTGTTTCTGCCTTCTTGGTATCTAAATCGTCCTCGATCCTGCGGATGATTCTGTAAATAATTTCGGCAGAATCAATCTCCGAGTTTTTCTCCGTTTTCCTCCACTTGGGTTCGGGCCACAATTCGAAGCAGTTGTGGGGACACCGGGACATTTTGACGTCACCGGTTTCCCAATTGATTTCAGGGTTATGGTGTGCTAGCCAGTTGAACCCTAATATCATGGGTACTTTTCCCAGTTTTGTTACTTCAAACTGCGCCTTTTCTCTGTGTCCCTTGTACTCGACCACAAGTTCCAACGAGTGTGTGATGCTACCCGATGTATTCCTGGATCCATCCACGTTGAAT
This sequence comes from Coniophora puteana RWD-64-598 SS2, assembly GCF_000271625.1. NCBI lineage: Eukaryota > Fungi > Basidiomycota > Agaricomycetes > Boletales > Coniophoraceae > Coniophora > Coniophora puteana. Next base: position 23,817 of record NW_006913072.1, on the reverse strand, counting down.
ACCGTAATGGGGTGTTCCTTCTTTGTGAACTTGAAGCCCTGCTTCTTGCCCCAATCCCAATCTATAAATAGCCCTGTGGCTCCAGAGTCGAGTAACGCGGAACACGCTATCTCGCGATTCTCTTGTCGTACAGTCAC
>NW_006913072.1:0-20561 GCF_000271625.1 Coniophora puteana RWD-64-598 SS2 | reverse complement strand
CCGACGTGGCAAGACTAGGTATAGAACTGTAGGAGGAATTCCCACAAGAACTCACTTAGAGTCTTGGGGCGATGGATTGCTCAGGTTATATACAAGTACATGGTGTTTGGTTGAACCAAACAGACTAACTAATATGGTAAGGACTGTATGCGCACAGACCAAGCAGTGCGAGGTACTACTACTAATGGTAAAGGAATGACGTAGGTGTGATGTTATGTGTGACGCGTGGATGACGCGTTTATGATATCATGATGAAGTCATAAAGAATGTCCGGGAATGTTATAGAATGATTATGTAAGCCGGGTAAGTAGAGTAACCGAACCGGGTCATGTGACCGGTTATTGAGGTAGCCGGTCACGTGACCTATTGCACCAAGAAGTGAAGCTACAACTTCAACGACGATGCGTGAAATGTAAGTGAAATAAATAGTGGTCATGACTGGTCATGCTGTCGTGAATGCGATCGCGACACTAAGTAGTCGTTAGTGTAACAGTTATGTGGCTCGGTGATAAACGTACTGAATAGTGTCTGAAACATCAGCGTCCAGCAGCGAGCAAGGCGTTGGAAGGTCCCATCCTTCTCTGTTTCTCGCTTTGCGAGCAGGGCTGTAAGGTGTTGGCGACGAGCCTCAAGCATTGGCCGGGCCAGACGACGAGCAGCGGAAAGTTCCTTGTGACTGCATACCCTACTCACTAAGCAGTTTGAGAAATGGATGAACGTACGCACCTAACAATGGTTTCGACGTAGTGTAAGATCCCCTGCACATCGGCGTTGTATTCATTCGCTAGTTCAGCCACCAGATCATCTCCCGACCAGATGCATGAATGGGACCGAACCACTGGATCAGGCCCAGTGAAGAATAGGAGGCCGGCAGCGTGGATGCCGGTCACAAGCCGCCATGTACGCGCCTATATCGGAAGATGAGAAACGTCAATCGCTAGATGCAAATGAGAAGGGCTTACCGCAGCGGCAAACGCCTGCTGGGCACGCTTCATCTGGATGACCTTGTCTTGAGTGCGCAGATGTGCCGGGGAGACATCGTCATTATAATAGGCGTGAATCTCGTCCCAGATGGGATGACTCTCATCGACCGAGCGTTGGATTTCCTCCTTGGTCATGGTAGCAAGTTCCTCCTCGGTCTTTCCTGATGATATCGCGCAGCGCTGCCAGTACTCCGTAGACGCGCGAGCTTTGAACTCCTCCTTGGTTTCCATGTCTCGGGCAGGGGTCTCATCCGCAGCCGCGAGCTGTGGGTCGTTAACTAATTCAGCATCTACATAAATAAATGGTGAGTGATAGTCTCAAGGCGAGGGCAAAGTGTTACTTTTGATGATGCGATCTTGAGTCCCATACCACCACTTTTGCAACATGTTCCAGATTGACCTTCGGCGGCGAGCCTTCATGTCAACACCCATGTGACCCCACAGGAACTCTGGACGTTTTCTGACGGATGAAGACAAGTTCCATACGCGCTCGATGAGGTCTTCTTCAAACTCTGCAAGCAGTGCTTCCTCCGCCTCATCAAGGGGACCTTTTTTGATGTTCCAGTCGACCTCGCGACAGCTGAGGATGCGTTCGTGCACTGTCCCAACGGAAGGGGGAGGGATAGTGTCTAAGAGATTGGGAACGCCAGGCGTACTGTTGGGCAGCGAGCCACTGCCGTTGGGTGCCTGAGTGTGGGAAGCATTCCGGTGGGAAGTGCTAGCGCCGAGTGGAGGAGCACCGCCATCGCAAGCGCGGGTATGGGCAGTGTTGGGATTGGATGCGCTGGTGGTTTGGGTGATGCTGGCGGCATTGTTGGTATCGGTAGCATTGGAAGTGCTGGTGTGGTCAACCTTGGTGCGACGGGGTTTGGTCTTCTTTTGTTTCTTCGAGCCTTGGTTGGGGTCACTCCATGCGATATCATCATCTTCCTCGCTGTCAGGAGAGACTGGGCGATGTTGAGCCCCCCTTACTTCATTGCGGTACTTCTTCCTCCTTTGCTCATCTGCGTATGTAGCTTCGTAATCACTACCGCTCGGCACATCTAAATCTTCTTTACCATTATGAGAATATTGGAACCGTTCAATGGGCGTGAACTTACCATGTTCAGAGGCCAAATTGTCTTCGTCATGTTCTTTGTGATTTTCGCGATTTTCTGGGGCTACATGGAATTTAGTACCCACGAGAACAGCGTCACACCTTGATGGAGGAGAGCATACCAGGCTGAGAGGGCCGACGACTGTCTCCGACGCCTTCTTCGTTATCCTCGACATTTTCTTTGTCTTTCTCGGCTATGGTGTTGAGATCTATGAGAATACAATGCAAAATTTTGACGGACCCGAACGTACCAGGCTGAAGGGGCTGATTGTCACTGGGACCCTCTGCATCGTCCGCAGTATTTTCTTCGTCTTCACCGGCTTCGATATTATGAGAACATTGCAATGTTTTGACGGACTCGAACATACCAGGCTGAGGGGGCTGATCGTCTCTGGCGCCCTCTGCGTCGTCCACGGTATTTTCTTCGTCTTCACCGGCTTCGATATTATGAGAACATTGCAATGTTTTGACGGACTCGAACGTACCAGGCTGAGGGGGCTGATCGTCTCTGGCGCCCTCTGCGTCGTCCACGGTGTTTTCTTCTTCCTCATTACTCCCTTCGTCCTCCTGGGTTTCACCGCCGAAGGTACCAGCTTCCCCACCGAGCATTCGATCGGCCTCTTCAGCGTCCACCTCATCTGTCTCTTCAGGCTGACAGGGCTGCGGCTCTTGCGATACTCTATTAGTGGCGAGGTTTTCTACGAGAATGATATGTCAATACACATCCACATGGAAATGAAACAAGCTAACTTTCGTGGGGGACTTCGGCGGCGGAAGAACCAGTAGTCGTCGTACAATGGTGGTTCTTCGTCGGGGCCCCTCTTCTTTTGTCTGGGTCGGGGTTTAGGCTAATTACCTTCCAATGCGTGAGCTAGCACAGCATGGGACGGACGAAGGACCTACCCGGACGGTCGATGGGTTGGGGACCTGAGCATCGGTCTATCCCAGGAAGACGTGTTAGTCTCTGCTTTTTCGAAGACATGAGTACGGAACGTACCTTGGTAGATGTGGTAGGTGGATCAACCTGTCGAAGACGGCGACGTCAGTGTCCGTCAACGTTCGCGAGAAGGCGGGGATACGCACTCGAGTGTTTGGTTCAGAAGTGGTGGCCTCGACATCTAACACTTCGGTTTTCTGTCGGCCGATTCATACGTCAATCTAGTAATGGCAAGAATGGACAGACTTACATCTGCAGCTTTCTTGCGTAATCTCTCGCTGGCGCGAGCCATAATCTTGGGAGCCGAGATAAGGGATCAAGCAGGCGCGTAACGTCACGAACCCACGGCCAGGAAGGGAGATAGAGTCAATGTCAAAGGCGTAGTTTGACAGTAAACGTCGGGACAACAAACGCGTAGTTTGCTGAAGCCAAACACGGGCAGCGAACGCGTAGTTCGCGTGGATAGAATGGCGGCGGATGGTAGAGCGCGTGATAGATGGGCTACAGGTGAAGACAAAAATTAGCAATGTAAACTAATCGATGAGCAGAAGTGACCAACCTTGAGTACTTCGTAGGGTTAGGAACGACCGCAGTCGCAAGGGCACAAACGAAGGCTAAAGCGAAGAGAGCACTAAGCGGTGGAAAAAAAAGAGACAAAAGAAAAGACTTAGCGGCTTTCACCGGCCTTAAGTACTGCGCGAGGAGTAGGACCCCGATGGAAAGGTATGCCATCTCTGTTGACCAAGATAACTGTTTCACGCTTTGTGAGATGTTCGTGGAGGTAATACTGTCTACGTTGTCAAGCATCTGCTAAGCCCTTTAGCAGCCCTGTCAACGCAGGTGATCACATGGGGATGCTTACCTCAATCGCTCAAGTATCTCACCTTCTCATGATGGGAGCTCCTTTCGCTGTGTAATGGCGGCGGTCAGGATCCAATGAAATACATTTCACACAGTGCAGCACTTATGCCTGCCGAAGGTGGTTGTCTGCGAAGGAAGCAACAGTGAGTTGACGATGAGGCTGGTACGGACCGGTACGAGACACCTACGAGGACGTGGAGGCTTACCCAAGCTTTTGTGTGCCGTGCATGACAGCTGACAGACATACCGCATGGCTGCGGAGTCGACTATGGAAAGAAACCCTGATCGAACATTCCAGACGATGCCGTGACGAACAACAGGAACAGAAACGCACCTTCTGCGTCCATAGTTGTCGGTAAATACACAGGCGTCGGCAGATTGGATGGATGGCAATGATAAGGCGCCAAATATCATCTGAAGGCGTTGTAGGGGCACGTCTAGGCATCTAATCTTGGCGCTCTAAAAGGTTCTAACGATATCGGAATATTCTGTAAGCCTACATGTGTCGCGATAGGTCACGACAGGTTGCGGCGACAGGTTGCGACAGGTGATGGCTGTGCTGAGTACCACACGCCATCGATCTCGTGACATATCTTGAAGGCGGACTGATTTGGAGTGGGTCGGGAGCAGACAAGACCAGATGTTGTAGGGAAACATGGAAAGGTACCAAGTAGGTGGACACTGCAAAACCTGGGACGTGATCTAGTAACAGGGAGAGGGTGTATCGAAGTTCAAGAGTGGATTAGGAGCTGCTGGCAACTTTCCTGGTTGTTCCACTGAGCCAACATCCAGCTCTCGCAATAACACGGTGATTGATACTATCCCAGCCTCGTTTAGTAGAGAAGGTCCTATGGAAAAAGACCGTTATCGGCATTGTCGGGGTGGTGTCCGGGGGTGAGGTTGCAAATGTTGATTACTACAGATGGTCTGATGGTCAGGTCGCTCGACCGGACAGCAATGATCCGCAATGATGTATTACCAGGAATGAGGGGTAGTCTGGCGCATCGCCAACGTCGTCCACTTCGTGCCAATGCACGAGATAATGATACATCTCCCGCTCTACTTGGCTGCGTCAAACCGTGACGTTGAAGACCTTCAATGGGGAGTAATGGTTCGGATACGGCATAGACCATTGGAGCTGACATTGAGCTCGAGGTTGAGACGGCAAACATGCACATCAGAGGTGGAAGTGGCGACGACGTTGAGCTTATGATGGACACGACGACATATTGCGCATTCCGGACCAGGGAAGTCTTACCCGAGGGGAATGGCGTACGTTGCCGCGGAATGAGAGGGAGGGATGTTGGTGGGGTTGATGTTAAGCACATAGTAGACATGCTAATGTCTCCCACTCCGTTCGAAGGAGCAGGGAAAGTCACCTTCGGCGACGAGAGGATAAGTACGCAAGGCATGTGGCGGACTAGTACTGACGAATTCCGCACGGATCTATAACAATGGGGAAACCCGCTATGGGCAATTGCAAAGCAAACAGAATGTTCGCCGGTCGTACGAAAGCATACCATAATCGTATGGGGCATTACCGACACTTTTGTCATAGTTAGACATGAGACATATAGCATGAGCAGCGTGTGCGATGGAAATACGAACCGGCAGCGAACTATGTACATTATATGCCCATTGCGTCGAGGCGACGACCGTGGGTTCCCAGTGAAGATACACGCCAGATTATGTTCTTGCCGTCAAAGGCGCCACGCCGGTCGCAGGTATCTAAAGCCTTGTTGGGCGTCCGTGGCGAAATTGGGTGTTATCCCTAGGAATATGTCAAAAAGGGAAAGCTAGAGGATATAAATGCTTACTGACCAGCACCCCGGAGAGAAAGCATAATGAGAGGGGGTTGGTTCGAGAGTTGTGTAACGAGGAAGGTGTTGCATCGCCAGATTGATAGATATTCAGCGCATTGATGAGTTTAAGCAGGGTTGTGTGGAATTTGGCTGCGACCTACTACCCTTAGTGTCATGACGAAATATGGTGGCATCAAGCACCTACGGTTTGCGAGGAATAATAACCTTTACTGATTGTCAGACACAACACCAGAAGCGACGATTGATACATACGAACATGAACTGCTAACCGCATACGACCTTCTGCCATACGTGTTTAACGCCCGAGACGCAACGTAACAATGTACATTCTCATAGCGAACGACATCGTGTTTCGAATCCAGACCTATGGTTCGGGAGGGATGATAACCTTCAGAAGTTGTCAGGCACAAGACATGAACCGACGAGTGATACATGCGAACATGAACTGCTAACCAAATACGACTTTCTGCAATCAGTGTCTAATGCCCCAAGACGTCATAGCGGATGCCATAGCGGATGCCATAGCGTACGCCATAGCGAACGACATTGCATTTCGCATCCAAACCAATGGTTCGCGAGCGATGATAACCTTCAGAAATTGTCAGGCACAAGACATGAACCGACGAGGGATCATACGAGCATGAACTACTAACCAAATACGACTTTCTGCCATACATGTCTAATGTCCCGAGACGCCATAGCGAACGACATAGTGAACGACATAGCGAACGACATTGCATTTCGCATCCAAACCCATGGTTCGCGAGCAATGATAAACTTCAGAAGTTGTTAGACACAAAACATGAAGTGACTAGTGATATGTACGAACCCAAACTGCCAACCAAGTACGAGTTTCTGCAATCAGTGTCGAACACGTCGCCAGCGCATCGCGTGTCATGACATCGAAGATTCTCGCAACGAACGTCGTATTTGGCGTTCATAGACATGGGTAACCCTTTGTTATGGAAGCTTCAAACCAGCCCGCACAGTAATAATCAATACCTCACCTCGTAACTGGACACGCCACGACGTCAATACCACAAACCATTCGCGACAAAGAAAAATCGCCTAGCCACGTTAGAGCACTCGTACAGCTGTCACCCCTCGAGCCCATCAAAACTGGCATCTCACGAAGCCGAAGTGGGGAAGAGGCAGGCTCAAGGACGTGAAGTCCCAGGCGGGGGTCCAACCGAGATAGCGCGTAGCTCTCTCGGCCAGAATAACGAGCAACGCGTAGTTGCTCTAGCTGAGGCACGACGGCGGACAGGCAGATTATGGCCGTGGCGGGCGGAGAGGGAGGGTGTAGGCGATCGGAAATGCGTAAGGGCGAAGGGAGAGGCAGCGGGAAGAGGCTGGGTGCCTTGGTCGAGTTAGATATCTGGCCGCGCGGCTGCGGTCGGATATCTAACGTTCGTTCTGTAAAAGGAAGGTAGGTGCTTAGTCATCTCGAGCTATGACGACAGGCTGCCCTATTTGGACAGGCACCGGGTATAGCCGTATCGATCTGTCCAAATGTAGCATCGGTACTTCAATTGATGGTGACCAAGCAGACCACAACAACACACTCTTTTCCCTCGACCGCCATCATCACCCAACGATCTCGAGCCCTTCGACTACATCCGCACTCTTCCTTCCTCTTTCCTGCCCCCATCGCGCACAGGCCCTTTTGCAACGACACCTCTCCCTCTTCGTGGTAAGCAGCGATCCGTTCCCTCCTTCTAGGCAGCTACTAACTACACGACCCAAGTGATCGATCGCGCTTGATCAAGGTATAGTCCTCCGCCGCCACACTTGTTTGGCTACGAGCCTTGCCGATGGCAGCTTACCCTTTTTTCACAGATATCTTTCGTATCTGCTCTCTCGAGGTGCAATTTTTCTTTATTTTCCTGACTGTTTGCTGACGCCCCATCTTCAGTTCAACGTCTTACGCTCGCCCCAGGCAAGTTTTGATCATAATACCCTGAGTTCGCTGACGCTACTTTGTACAGGTCATTCCATCTACGGTACGTATATATCATCCCCACCCTCCGGTACAATATCGCACGTCGCCGCTCCCCTGGACTCGAGCAACTACGCGTTGCTCATACCCCGGCCTAGGGAGCTACGCGCTACCTCGGTCGATCCCCCGCCTGGGACTTCACGTCCTTGGGCTCGCCCTTTCTCCACTTCGGTTTCGTGAGATGCCAGGGTTGAAGAGCCTCAGGGGCGATCTTCAGTGTCCAAAGGGATGTGGTCTCGTGCGGCTCCTTGCCTGGATGTCGTAGCCTCTTCTTCGTTCCATGGGCGTTACAATCTTGTTTAGTTGCTCACTTACCTTTGGGTGTTCGACATCTTTCATGCTACTCTCGTGACTTTCGTTTCGGATTCACGTTCTCTTCCGGGCTCTCCTTTAACGCCACCTTCTTACGCCACTCGTGTTCACACTTCAACGCTACGTTCGTCGTACCTTTCTCGCACAAACCCACATGTACTCTCTTCTTATCTCTGGACTTGTGCCCGCGCTCTACTCGCTCCCTTATCCCCTTGGCTGTTTATCGATAAGACCCCTACCCGCAAGGTTTGTTTACCCATGGTCGCTGTTAAGCATGCCCACTGATCGTAGCTTGCATCAGATGGGAGATATCAATCTTCACGAAATCTTCCCTGTGGCTGAATACCCTTTCCCCCCTGACGATGGTAAGTCGCCCAGTTGTTGTCGCCGCTATTAACCATTCACGCTCGTCCTAGTAATATTCGAATACTCCGATGCGAAAGTCATAGCCGTGTATAAAGACTATATCATCACGTCCCCAAACGCGGACTTCGTGCCAGAGCCCTTTATCTTTGAGAACGAAGAGGTCAAGGCCCGAGCAGACGGCCGCTTTGGCATTGTCGACGCCTTCCAATGGCCCCAGTTGTATAGCGAGAAGTTTGAGTGGGCCATGTGTATTCCTCGCAAAGACCCTTTCTACGCGCATGAACGCAGGTGGTTTGCTTGGGAGAACCTTCGGGATGAAGACTTTCTTCGTTCCGCCCGCTACCCAACTATGTACTCCCTTGGCCCAAACAAACAGCTAGGTGTCTCCGGTCTCGTCTCCCAAGCGAAGGAGGCCGTCACTGCGTGGATGACAGAACGCAACAAGAAGGAGCATTCGATCACCATCCCCCTACGAATACTCGAAGGCGTCGTCACCCAGCTCCAGTCCCCTCAGCTTCACCGCGACATCGTGAAACTGTACGCCGAGGCCCAGAGGCGCCACCTTGACATCACCGCATTCCTTGATTATGTCCGGTACGCAGAACCAAAGCTGCGAGTTCTCGACTTCTACCCTGCTCCTGTCACGGAGAAATGGATGGGAGCTTTTACCTCGGATCCGAATGTCTGCGAGCGCCTACACATCGCAGGCATTCCGGTATGGTTCATTCGAATCAGGGCTCAGATACCATCCACCATCAAGATAAAGAATCGCGTCCAAATTGACCGTCCAGATCACATCGTACGGGAGAACTACTTCGACACACACGCACGTCTCGAGCCCTTCGAGCCCATCTGCCCTCCCATGCCAGCTTGCAACGAACGACTGAGGGTCCAGTTCACCGGCGTGTCAGCTTCCGACTTGTCCACGGTTCGCCAGATGCAGGGCAGTCCCGCGCAAGGAGCTCCGGGTTTTGGCGGCGGGTCTGGCCGTTTTCAGGTCCAAGGCCGAAAGGCTGGTCTGAAGCAAGGTAAGTGTATTTCTTAATCGCGGTTTCATGAAATCTCATTTTATCATAGGTGCTCGTGATACTTGGTCTGTCCTCAGCAACGATTACACCCCGGATGTGCCTAGCATATGGACGAACGCGCTCGACAGGGCCAAGTCCGCCAAGGGGCAACACGACGCTAAGCAGAAGAAGCAGGGTTTGCCTCCGAAAGCCCCGTTCGGACATGTAGCGGCTGGTTATCGTTTTCCGGATCCCTGTGCACTTGTCACCCCTGTAGAACCGAAGCGCAAAACCACCTTTCTCGTCAATTGGCTCAATATCCGGTCTCAGCGTCTTGAGGACGTCGACCTCAGTCCTTTCGTCGCCCAACCCAATGGTCAGAACTGGCGGGACCTCCTCACCGGTGTAATCTTAGAAGACCTGTCGCCAAATCGTATTAAGGATCGGCAAGAACGTGCCTCGGGGCGGGAGCTCTTCGGGTCTGTGATCACATCCATTGTCGAGTCAGGCGACTTTTGGTCGCACAGCCCCTCCCAGCTTTGGCAAGGCATGGACGTGTCTCCCCGCTTTCTTATACGGGAGATAGACATCGTCAAGAAAATTGTCTGGGAGGTCGCCGAGTTCAACTTCCGGTTTGAACTCCTCGCTTTAGATCACGCCATGGCACGCCCCCTGTGGGTGAAGGACCCGGCTGCGCGCAAGCAAGCAGTGTGCGACGTTTTCCCTGATGGAGGCTTGACTCGCGAAGGGCAGTGGCTCCCAGCGGGAGAGCATGAAGTGGGGCTTAATAGCCGAGATCCTCAAACAGCTGCAACGGCTTGGGAGAGGTTCAGAGTTCTGCTGTCGGGATGGCACGGCGCCAGTCAGACCAGGCCTATCGATGCCACCACACTCACCGACCTGTACCTTCAAGTCTCGCCGCTGGCCACCGACTACTGCTGGAGATTTTTCCAACAGGCTGGCCGCGCTCCCATCGTCCCGTTCGCGTTTCCTTTCTCCTGAGTGGGCTTGGATATGTTGGGGTTTGCGTCGTGTGCTTCTTCGCCTTTTGGCCGTACAATCACTTTCGTCTCATCACGCTCTTGTTACGCACTCGTATTAGTTCTTTTTTCTCTGAACTTGTAATGACGCTGTTGGATTACCTTCGTTTTTCTAATCTCTGTCTATCCTGTCTGTCTCCGCGTTTGTAACGTTTCTGATCTGTTGATTTGCAGTGATGTCTATCAAGCTCCCTTCACGTTCGAAGAAACGGCTGCATGCCGCTGCAATTGAGTCTGGCGCTAGCGCGCCTGAATCTGGATCCTCTCTAACAACTCGACGTATGTTTGTTACAGAACAGGCTCTAGGGTCAAGCGATCGTCGTCATCGCAATCTCCTCCCTCCGTTGGTGCCTCCAATACACCGCCCGCTTGTGATAGGCCGTGGACTGCACCTCGTGCAATGTAATTTTCCTGAATTTACTTCCGATGACGTCCCCCTTGCAGGTGCCAAGGTACCTCTCGATTCCGAGGCGATGGTTGATCCACCGTCCCATTCTATGTCAGATACTTTCTGGGACTCCGGTCCTCCCCCTCGCACATATCTGTCGACATCGACCAAACGTCATAACCAATGGCAGCGCTGGACTCGAGATGTCATTCCGAGACTGATAGATGTTTATGCCGACTATATGTCAAGGTCAAAAGGGCTACGCGAGATACCGGCGACTCCCTGCAATACCACCAGTTGTAGTTGCGACAAGAAGCTACTTGAAGTTGACTGCATATCATTTGACCGTACATATGAGTTCGTATAAGTGGTATCATATTCTAACTTGCTTCATAGGTGTAGTCCATGTGTCTCTCCAAACATGCAGATGCCGCACGGCACCTATGCAGTTGCTTGCTCGTGGTTTTTTCCCCTGCGCCCCTATCGCTCCTTCTATGGCCTTTGATCTCCGTCTGCTTGAATTTGCCCGTCTACTGTTTGCTAGACTGACACCGAATTCTACTGGGTGGTGTGAAGCTGTCGAGGTGTTCATGTATTTGCTTCGCTATAGGCTAGATACCAAGGTATGTACTGAATTTGAACAGATGACTGGTGATGCTGACAGGAGCAGGAACATTTACAAAGGAGATGGGCTAACACATTCCATTGGTACTCGATTCTTCTCTTGTGCACTGAAGATGCTATCGAAGGTCTAATCACCGGCCATCGTCCCCCGCCAACGGACAATAGCCCATCCGCTTATCTTAGGATGCGCTGCCCTCTCTGCTTTGGTGGCCCAGGTCAGCAGACAGAGGGTGAACCTGATTTTATTGTTTGCTTGGACGCCTGCTTCACTCAGAAACGTGCGCATAACCCACGTCAAGGCTCTCTGCACGACCCCATCAATCCCACGACGTCTGTCTTCCTGTCGGAGGAGGAACTGACCCGGATGGAGACGCATGTCGAAACACTTCGCCCGTCCCGACAATCAAAAGCAGCGCCAGGAAATACACAGCCAGTCGACAAGTGTGAAGAGGGTATGCGCGTGCCTGCATCAGTTTTAGACGGGTGCAACGACACGTTCACCGCTGCCGACGAAAAACGGACAAAGCCGAGCACTCGATTCTTTGCGGACACAGGATTGATGGCATTGCTTTGCAGGCACGACCGTGTTCTCTGGCTGTGCAACATGACTTCCTCCGGTGAAAAGCAGCACTATGCGCTTGCTCTCATTGCGAAGTTGTTAGAGCACCTCCCTTCCCGCAGCACGCTCGGCGTTCTATATGATGTTGCGTGTCAACTCGAGCGAAGCTGTCGAAAATTCAATCTGTTGTCGGAGGACGTACTATCGCGGATATCATTCGCTGTCTCCGTGTTTCATGCTTATGGTCACCAATGGCCGTGCCAGCTCGTTTATCACCCTCGAAAACGGCAAGGATTTGGTCTTTCAGACGGAGAGGGATGCGAGAGACTGTGGAGTGCCCTCAAGTTCCTAATATCAGTACTTCGAGTTTCGGGTGTACGTTGTTCTTGATTACATTCATGCTATGTAAACTCTGACAACCTCGCTTCGGTTTTAGTTTCATCAACGGCTCTTCGTACTAGATAATCAAGTCAGGCATCTGGACGCGAGACTCCTCTTCAAGTACGGAGAGTGGCTTCATACTAAGTGGAGCACTTGTCGACAGCGGATGTCGAAGGCACGTGGGGCTGTTGTTGTGTCCCGGAAAACTACGGCAGACCTTCATGCTGCGTGGTTAGAACAGGTCCAATATCAGACTCGCCCACTTCCTCGTGAGTCTCATTTTTACCTTTTTTTTTACCGGATCATTCGATTGCTAACCGTACCATATCGAAGGCACCTTTCAATCACAATCAGACGCGGAGCTAACAAGGTTACTCGCTCTTGAGAACACTGTTAAACAGCATAGAGAGGACGTTCGGGCTCTGGAACGGTGGCTTGTTTCAGATAGCCCTGGAGATTCCGTCGACATCGCCACCCAGCTGACGATAGCTCGGGACACCCTCTCCCGATCGTCTGAGACTCTACGTCGTCGCATCGCATCATTGGGAACCCCCGCCCGCATTGAGTTCTCAAGGCTCAAGGGCGACATTTATCTGCAGGCGCGGATGGAAGCTCTCGCCGTCAAGACGCGCATCCGCGATCGATTGCGCCAGCGGAAATTTGAGATGTCGCGTGTAGTCGAACGCCCTTACCGAGAATCTAGCAAGGGTATGTAGCATCATGCCCAGCAAATATATTCCGTACATTGAATAGATCCCCCCTGACCAGAAAATAATCTATCATCAAACATCGAGACGTCGATGAAAAAGCGCGAACCCGCCATCAAACGCCTTGTCGTTCGATACAACTCTTTGTGCTGCGACTTGGAACGAATGATTGCGGAGCGGAAGGCACCGAGCGGTAGCATAGCCCCAGCTCGACTCATTCCCGATTCTATATGGCAGTTAGACGTCGACGATGATATCTGGCAGGACGTCGGTCTGGCGGAGGCGTCTGGAGCACCGCCTGATTGGCTGTCAAATGATGCCGTACGAAGTGGCATACGGTCGGCGCTGGAGATTGCGCGATGTGAGGAGGAGGAACGAAGGTTAATTCTCGAGAGAAGGAGGATTCAAGAGTGGTTTTCAGAGGAGTGGAAAGCAGTAAACGAGGCATGTAACAATCACAGTGAGTCATTGCTTCGAGTGTTCACCACACAACGATCGACTCATCCTTTCGCAGAGTCTAGCCTGCTATTCTTACTTTTACGCCGGAGGGACGAGCTAACGATGCTGTACGCCGAGTGGGAGCCAAAGGTTCGCACCATTACCTGCACGATATCTAAACCTTGGGGCCCGACTTCGGACGACATTGCGACTGTGGAGAATGGTATATTGGTTCCTGTGGAGGATTTGCAAAACGAACCCCTTGGTATGCATACGGAGCCGGCGGACAACGTGCCAGACGATGATGAAGACGATAAAGATTACGAAGATCACGATGACGAGAGCGATGGCTCTGAAATTGATGAACACTCTGAGGAGCTGATGGATGTAGGCACAGGGGAGGCCATGGCTGCGGTGGAGGAGTTTGCACTTTTGCACGAGACTGACGAAGAGGACTTCTATGAGGAAACAAACACCGACTTTTTGCCCTCTTCCCCTATCCGGAGTAGTCCAAAGCGAGCCCGTACTTCATGATTTTATACTAATTGATGCATTGATCGTATGCGTAAATGCTGTTGTATGCGTGAATCTCTTCAGTGTGAGCCACATATTTTACTTTCTGCATGACTTGGCCGGATTGTCACACAGAGCTCACCCAGTTATCTGACCACCAGATATCTGGATTGTCCGTGCCGAGAAACTCTCCCCACGTCTGAGTTGCTGCCCAGACATCTCACCGCTAGTCGCAGCCTATCCTTGGTAATATATCAGATATCCGACGTCCTCGAGCTGATTGCGCCAGATGTTCAACCCGCTGGGTTGGATTGCTGGAGACATGATTTCTACTTCCCAGACATCCGGCCCCATCCAGCAAAAATCAGCTAAGTGGGTCCAGATATCTGACGTGTCTGTGGAAAGTTCGTCCAGATAACCTACTTGTCTGCAACAGCCGTCCCACGGCATGTGGGACGGTCGTCCAGATATCCGACGCGTCCGCACCACATGTGAGACGTTCGTCCAGATATCCTACTTGTCTGCGTCAGACGTCCCACCGCATGTGGGACGGTCGTCCAGATATCCGACGCGACCGCACCACATGTGGGACGTTCGTCCAGATATCCTACTTGTCTGCGTCAGACGTCCCACCGCATGTGGGACGGTCGTCCAGATATCCGACGCGACCGCACCACATGTGGGACGTTCGTCCAGATATCCCACCTGTCTGCACAAGACGTTCCACCAAATACAGGACGGTCATCCAGATGTCCGACATGTCTGCCCTAGACTCCCCACCACGGAGAATTTGGTTGGTCGGATGTCCGGTCGACAATCGGCCGACTCCTCGCTACCTCGCAGTACAAAGGTTAGATATCCAACACTCATGAAACAGATCTCAACCTGGGGCTCGCTCTCCTCGATATTATTATATTATTGTTGATAATGTAACCTTTTCCATGCTTGGTTCGTGTTCACAGACCTGGCATTGGCTTTATGCTATTCTGGTGGTGCTAGTGGCCTAATCATCTAAGCAAGTCATATTCCTGCACAGCTGCCTGAGATTGGGTTAAGAATCGAAACAATATGTGTTGTATGCTATATGCCACTTGTCACTAGGAAGTGTCACAAGAGTTGCTACATTGTGTGGGTTATATTGATTATAAGTTTTGACCATATGATATGACATCGTGATATACACGGCTATCTCGCTGGCTCGCCCAAGTAATAGTTCCGGGTTTGATGATGTAAGCTGTATGTTTTAGGCATAGAACTTCATCAAAATAAGCTTGCTTAACTATGTGCATAATCTATATAGGTTGTACAAGCGTTTATTACAAGAAGGCGAGGGCAGGCACGCGGCGAGCGAGCCCGTACAGGCCGGTAAAAATCGCAAATACCAGGCCTTTTAGGCCTATCCCTCCCCCGCGCACTGCGTGACATGTCACGGGCTGAGAGCCGGCGGGATATCTCACAGAACGCCACCCAGACAAATGGCCAGCGGTCGGATATATGGGATAATACCCCTCCGGATGCCTGGCCAGACTTACCACCAAAATGCCAGAAATCTGACCGTAGGGGCGCAGAACCCAGCCAAACATACCACGGAACACCCTCTTAGGTCAAACCTCTGAGTGAGAAAGGTAACACCTAAGAGGTCCGGGGGGCGGGGTGACTGAAGTGTCCACGCGCACCAAACAATATCGGTGGCTGTGCTGCGTCGTGCACAGCTTCTTCCAAGGTTTGAGATCAAGTTCCCTTTGACGCATGTTGATGAAGGTATTTGTAGATCTTGGTCCTAAGCTATGCTTCATATTGACCTAATTTGATTTCCAGTCAACGCCGCTCTCGAGAAAGGCGTAGTCGAGCAGTTCAGCATATTGGTTCCGAACACCAACTATCCGCCCGCTCCAGACCCACTGTCAGCAAGAGTTAACTATGACTGGGGCAAAAAGGATGACATGAGGTGCGAAGTACGGGAGGTGAGCAGATTTGAAGCGGTTGAGCGCTGCATTTACTGATCTTCTGTTCCAGCTGGTAAACGTTGAATCCATTTACGAATATTCCGCAGTCGTGTTCATGAAGGATGGGACGTCGTTGGAGATACCGGCCGGATTCACTGCATTCCAGCCCTTGTTCACTGAGTCCGCCGAAACCGGTAGGAAAGATATTCCTCAGAAGACCACAGTTCAGCTAGTGTTGAAGGAGTACCAGCCAGCGGAGCCCGCGTCACCAACTAGCGAATACTCGGTTGATATTAGGTATCCCAATGGTGCAAGGCTGGAAACAGGTTTTTACTCGCCACATCAATCTTTAGACGACATACTGATCTTGAACTATGCAGGTAAACCAAACGAATTCGAGGTGGTCCTTCACAGGAACGGTATAGCCTCGGCCGAACCTATCGAAGTCTCCCTATCGTTTACCTGGGGTGCTAAGCATAGAGTTGGTTGGGCGAGCAAATACATCAAGAACGCAGACGCGCAGCCCACGCATGTCTACTTCCAACAACTGGATGCCTCCTATACCAAACCAGAGCCCAAGGTACGGCTGTGCGAGTCAAGGCCGAGCGGACACTGCCGTGCAACCCTTCCTGTGTCGCCGCCCGAGGATGTCGACGCGCATGCCATTGTGTCGACTTCGTCAGCACCGGTGACCGTGGAGTTCGAGCTCGAGGAACGAACTATCGTGGATTTTGCCAGGTACTATGCGACCTCTGCGAGCGAGCTGAACGCGGAACTGAACGTCCCACGAGGCCCTGCCGAGGCTTATGACTCTGTCAACGAGTACAACTTCAGGAGCAGTGCACAAGGTGCCCCTACCGCGGACGACGACGAATACGATTGGGTGCCTTGGGAACGGGCGCCAGCCACGGTAGATCGTCCAGGAATGCACCTCTTCGAGGGCTTGACGTCCATCACCGTCGTTCCTTCATCTTGTGGCGACGATACCAACCTTCATCCCTGTCACTATCTCTCGCCCAATGCAAAGGCGCCAACCTTCATCAACCCTGCGGATGTCGGCGCTGTTATCTCGAAGACTCCTGCTGAGCGCGATGCACTGGCGCCTACAGCTGAACCGCGCTCATACGAGTGGCCAGAGGAGGAAGTACAGGTTCATAGGTATCATCATGCTTACCCGAGACGCAAAGATGCGATATATGTTGGAAAGACGTGGGCAACGAAGGTAGCGGCGAAAGATAAATCTGAGCAGGTGAAGGCCCGTGGAAACGCCCTTGACGCTCTCGACAGGATGTGGGGCTTTGGAAAACGGAACAGGAATGACCTTGAAGTATTGCGCCTCGTAACATAAGTGTCCGAAATGCTTCTGTAATTGCGCAAGACACTTTCTGTAACCACGCATTGCATGTTTAAAGCTGTAGGTGCAATCTTTCCGCCGTTCTTTCGGTTTTGACAAGTGTACACTTTGTTTGTTTGTAGCAAGTAGACGAGCCGCCACAGCCCGAAGGACGGGTATCCCCGGTGGCTGTGCTACGCACCTCTTTCCTTCTCTCTGCCATCACCACATGTGCTGAAACCTAAAACTTACACACGTCCGACCTGAAGATGGCCTGCTTCGGTGCTGTGCTTAGCGCAACCCTTGAAAGTAGCATGCAAGGATCAAGGGCTACATGAGGCGAAACTAGTAGTTAGTATCCACTTCCAAGTCCGCAACTGAGTATATGCTCTATTTTCAAATTTCTCACTGGAAGCTACTTTTCCCGCAGAGGTGAGTACGCCAGCCATTCCTGGGTCAGGCACTCCACACTTCCAGTAAACACACAGGCTCACATTCAGGGTCGGGGTCCGTTAGTCATTCCAATGTGGGGCCCCTGCTGGGTTGATCTGAAGATTAGGATGGATGCTGTATCGGCTCCACGTTTGAATCTTTGAGTTACAGGCACAGCCGCTGTGAGGATGCAAGGTATAAAATAACATCACTAGCTTTCTGAAAATTCTCACTCTCGTCATGTCCACCAGCACACTTTCTGCAGCTTCGAAACTCCCCCTCCACATATGGGTTCGTGCTCCAGACCTGTCCCCGAACTCCGTCATTCAGGGAGACGTGCGCGTCAAGGCCGAAACGCAATGTCCGGAGATTGAAAACATCCACATCGGGCTACGCTACAAAGAGTGTTCGTTTGCTAAGTCACTGTAAGGCTACATTACCTACTTGAAATGCCGTTTTCACTAGAGCATTTTCAGGCGCGATGGTGCCGTCCTTCCAGAGAACAACGAGCCAGATATGCTCGCCTTCATCGCTTCCGTTCCCAGGACACCGTGGAAACTCCCCATGATGCAAGGTGATCCGACCGAGTACATAAAAAGCTTCGAGGACAAGTCGCTGTGGCAAGTTCGTGAGGAAGAGAGGAAAGCTTTTGAGGTCAAGTACCCTTTGACAGATATCTCCAAGTGTCCGTGTGACTTCCTTATCCGATGCCGACTACAGCTGATATCATCGTTTCGAAAGTGAACGCGGATTCAAAGAGAGACATAGTACAGAAATTTGCACTGATGATCCCCAACTCAAATTATCCGCCTGCTCCTGACCCGACGTGCCAACGTGTCGACTACGACCGAGGCGAAGAAGGCACCAAACGAGTCATCAGGGAGGTAAGCAAACGTCGATTATCCGGCATTGAGCCCATACTGATGCTGATGGACCAGCTTGTGAATGTCGAGTCTCTCTACGAGTACTTCGCTGAAGTCCACTTCAAAGGCGAAGAGACGACCGAAGTTCCGGTCGGCTACACTGCCTTCCAACCAGAGACTCGTAAGCAACAGGAGAACGCCACTGCTGAGAAAATCAGCGTACCCCTCAAGCTAGAGAACATCCAAGCCGGAGAACCGGATCCGGCCGTCAGCAAGTACTCAGTGGATCTCATATATCCCTTGGGTTCCTCGCTCACTGCAGGTACGCACCGGGTCTTATCATTCTTTTTGTTCCCACATGTTGATCAGAAATCGCGCAGGCGAAACAAGTGACGTTCAGGTCGTCGTGCACAGGACCGGAGTAGCGTCGGCAGAGCCCATCGAGGTCTCTTTTACCTTGACCTGTTCCCCCAAATACAAAGTTGCCTGGGCCTCAAAGTACATCAAAGATCCAGGCGCGCGCCCCACACACCTCTATTCCCAGCAACTCGACGCCACCCTCGTAAAAACTAATCCCCTCCTCGAGGCATGCGCTCCTGATGCAAGCGCCACCGGCCGCGCGACAATCCCCGCGTCCTCCCCCGAGGACCTCGCGGCGGGCTCCGTTGTCAGCACATCCTCTGCACCAGTGACAGTGGCGCTCAAGCTGAACGAGCGTACCCTCACTGACTTCGAGACGCACTATGCCACCTATGGGAGCGAGCTCAAGGTCAAGATCAACGTCCCGCGCGGCCCGGCGGAGGCGTACGAGTCGTCGAACATGCACAACTTCTTCCTTAGGAAGCTCGACTTGCCCACGGCGGGTCCGGACGAGTATGACTGGGTGCCTTGGGAGCGGACGCCCGAGCCGACGGCGCCGCGGGGGTTGCACATCTTCGAGGGGTCGACGCGTATTGCGGTTCTTCCCCGTGCTCCGCCGAAGACAGAGGATACTGGCACGGCGCCGGTGCATTACCTCTCGCCTAATGCAAAGACGCCAATCTTTATCAATCCGGCAGATGTCGACGCCGTTCTCGCAAAGACGCCTGCGGAGAGGGATACCATGGCCCCAGTGGCTAACGCCCGTCTGCGCGAGGTACTAGAGGAAGACGTGCTCGTCCACAGGTACATGTCTGATAAACCAGCCAACGACATCTATGTTGGGAAGACTTGGAAGATGAAGGTGGTGGATAAGGAGAAGGCACCCGAGAAGGAGAAGGCGCCCAGTGCTCTAGATGCTCTGGATTGGATGAGTGATCATCGGCGCAAGGCTTTGAAAAATCTTGAGGCGCTCAAGGCTTAGGATAGCTATATATTTTACAGGTTGCATGACTTATTACGTGTGGTGATAACATTGTCAACGTACTTGTAAACGGTAGCTGTTCACGGTCTGAATCCTCTTTGCTCGAGAATCACTTCAGTCCCCCCCCTTTTACAAATCTTTAAGGCTTTTTATACTTGAAAATTAATATGTCTTAGAGGCCCACTCCGATGGTACACCGGGCACTCTATGGTAGATGATGTCCTTAGTGGTGGTGAATACCACAAAATGTGAGTCTCATAGTGGCTTCCTACCATGGGTTTGGTGAGCAATGCACCATGGTAGAATGCCATAGCAGTGGTACCATGCCTGGTTGGGGTAGTCATTAGGACCCATGGCGCTTGGTACAGGGTGGCAGGAGTCCTTGAGGTGGTGAACTTAGCAGGTGAGGAGACACCCTCATATAGACATAGCAGCTGTATTTCTATAACCTTTACAAAAGCAAATCAAATATTAAATACCAAACTTTGTACCCACCAACCACACAAGGAGATCATGTAAGCACCAGATGGAGCAAGTGGCCCACCCATTTGCTGCTGAATTTGTGCTACATTTGGACACGCCCACTGCTAATTTGCGCCCATTTTAGCCCA
>NW_006913071.1:595832-733183 GCF_000271625.1 Coniophora puteana RWD-64-598 SS2 | reverse complement strand
TCCTCTGGTACGAACGACGGGCTTGAATTGGCCTGTACGTTTAGCTGAAAGCAACGTTGTATGTGACTGGTTTCTTGTGGTGACCTAGAATAGTGGTGGCGACTGATGGTTGTTGAAGCCTAAATTCTCGTCCCGGACCTAGCATCCGTGCCGCGATTGATGCCTACCAACGTTGAACTGCCATATAGCAAGCACTGTTTGTATGTTTTAGTACTAGTCATTGGTTTGTGATTAGTACCTTGTACACTTAAGTTTCCTACTCTGTATACAGGGGTAACATGATTTCTCGTTTCTTTTTCGGATTCCATGTCTTCGGACAGGGCACCTGGTGTTCTGTGTCCGAGTCTGCCCTCACGGCGGAGCGTGGGTCGGAGCGTGGGTGCGGGTGCGTGGGTGCGGCGAAATCCTATAGTCCGCGTTGAGTGAAAGTGACGGAACGTGTTTGGGCAGAGACACGCTCACAAATTATTCCCACGCCACAGTCGCACACCCCCGCCTTCTGGTCCGCGGCTCAAGTTACGCGACGTCGCGAGGCAACTCTTTGCTCTTCCCCGTCCCACATAAAAACTTCAGCTTTCTTCCACTCTTTTTCATCTGTCATTGCTTGACGTGAAAGCACAAACATGTCGTTTCTCAATTCCATCGGGTATGTTTCTGACGTCAACTACTGAATACTCTAAATGCTTATCACGCATCAATGCAGTCGGTCTATGCAGAGAAACCCTCGCGGGCCCAAACGATCCCCCACACCGACCGGCCAGTCCACCGACAACGTCTCTATACCCCCGCAGCCCTCCAGCCCAAGCAGCCCATCACCCAACAAACCTCTCTACCTCTGCAGCCCCTTCGTCGAAGCCGCTCTCGTCAAGGGCAACTTCAAGACCATCGTCGTCCTCCCAAAATACGTCGACATCATGGAGTGGGTCGCTGTCAATGGTGCGTCCTTGTACCCTCTATTCACGCGTTTTCCAGCGCTAACGCGAGCGGCACCATCTACGCACAGTATATGACTTCTACACGAACCTGAACGAATTCTACGGCGTCATCACCGAGCACTGCACCACCCAGTCCTGCCCGACCATGGCCGCTGGCCCCCAGCTCAACTACACCTGGATCAACCAGGATCGGAAGAACGTCCACCTCCCCGCCCCCACCTACATCGACTACGTCATGACCTGGGTCCAGAACCTGCTCGACGACGAGGCCGTCTTCCCCACAAAGGCGGGCCACGACTTCCCCCAGTCTTTCCCCGCCACCGTCAAGCACGTCTACCGTCAGCTCCTCCGCGTCTTCGCACACATCTACCACGCGCACTACAACCAGATCCTCCATCTCCGCTCCGAACCCCACTTCAACTCCCTCTTTGCCCACTTCCTCGCTTTCGGCCGCGAATATGAACTCCTTGACATCAAGGAAGTCAAGGGCGCCCCGCAGGCACTTGTCGGCGCCGGTATGCTCTGGGAGAAGTGGAAGGAATTGGGCATTCTCGACGGCTGAGAACTACGCCACAGGGGAGGGCATGAGGAATGATAATGATGAATCTGAGACGGACGGTGTGCTCAGGTCTGATCAGGAGGGACTGTGATGCGTTTCTCTTATTTTTCTTTTTTTAGGATATGTACCATAATCTGGAATTAACGCGTTCATGAACATCATTCGCGTCCTGCCGAGTGAGCTGTCTCTTGCGAAGTATCAAGTCGGGCAGCTATTCCCAACCCCGACTTTATACCGTTATGTAGGAGAAAGCTTCTCTTTATTTAAGCAAACGCGGCGAGACTATCACAGCAATCTTTACAGTCACATACTTCATTTCGATACTACGGTGCACGGGCTCGCTTTCATGCATGCCTATGCACGTCCTCAAGCCTTGCGGCAGGGCTCACCATACTTCTTCACAACCTCCACACACTTCTCCGGAACCTTGAATCCCTATCGTCCGGCAAAAACGGGGGTCAGCACTGTCCATACATCCCGACAGTCAGCATGCACAACTCACGTTTGTCCTCTCATAGTCGCCCGCCAATGGGCCCTTCTGCTCAACCTTCGCATCATCACCGAGGCCACGCGCAGCGAACGCCGCCCACAGCTCGCACTCGTTCGCGCCGCCCGTCAGGTGCTGGTCCGCCTCCAGAATGGTCCGGCGCCCGTCCAGGAAGCTCGGCACGGGGCACTGCATGAGCTTTAATCCGTTGATCACGATCTGCAGCGCGAGCGTGTTGCCGTGGCGCGGAACGGGCGGGTTGAGCTTGCCCGTGCTGGGGTTGGTCGTGCGAGGGAGGTAGAAGCTGTCGGGCCCTTCAAATGCGCTCGAGGGGAGCGAGCCGTCGGGAAGAGGGGCGGGGGGAAAGAGGGTTGTGGAGAAGCCGTGTTTGTCGGAGAGGATCGCGGAGGCGGTCCAGAGCATGTTGCCCCACACCAGTCCGACGGCATGGTCGACATCGTCTTCACCAGTGTACTCCGTAACGGTTTCGTATGTCGTTGGGTTAGTTGTGCAGCTCTAATCGCAATCATGTGAGATTCTTGGTACACGCAATTTCGACTCAGCGAAGAGGGAATCTTACGAGAGTGTAGGGGTACCTCCTCGCGCCTCCCGTATTATTCATAATCCAATCGCCCGTCACGTAGTCAGCGCGCGGATCCGTAGCGCGAACTGTGGTCGCAACATAGTCTAGACAGAAAAACAGCTATGAGGTTGGACCGGCGCGAGAGCATGCCGTGACTTACCACTCCAGCCTTCACTCATACCCTTACTTTCGCCAAGGTGCAAACAACCAGGCACCCCAGGCCCGCCGGCAAGCCGCGACGTCAGCCCGTGAGTTAGCTCGTGAATGACGAGGCCAGCCGACATCGCGCTATCCCGGTACGGGTCGGACATATCGAAGATGGAAACTTCGCATCGCCTAAGAAAACACCTTGTCAGCACGGCGATGGTCTAAAGCAAACTTGGGGAGAACACGAACCCGGGCAGCCCGTCTTCCGGCGCATTCATGAATCCCCAGTTGTACGCGTCGCCTTTCTGGACACCCAAGATGACGGGATCATTATCGATGCCTTTATCTTCGAGACCGACCTGGAAATTCCACTGCTGGAAATTCCCTGCAACTTCATCGAAGCCATATCTATTTATTTTTTAAATCCCAGTGTAAATGTGGAATGAACGGGGAGAGCTGAAGTAAAAGGACTTGCCGGTAAAAAAGGTCATGCACCATGTTCGCAGTATAGAATGCTTGCGTAGCAGATGCACCCATGTACGAACGGGCAATCTCGCGTTTCGCTGTGTCAGTATCGTCTGCAGATGCGACAGGATTATAGCCAAACTCGAAAACTCGGCCGCCGCCGTCGGTACCCTCGGCAAGTGTGCCCACAGGCCGCTTGTGGTCTGAATAGCCGCCACTCCCACTCCAGTCCTCCTGCACGAAAACCTGTCTCAATATTTAGCACGATGAGTAACTCTGGATCGCATGATGAGGATTATACAACTCACGTTATTGCCGAGAGTGGTGTCGGTAGTGTACCACCAGTTTTCTGGCGTGTCTGCTTTCCAGCACTGGGCGAACACTCCAGGGACTCTGCACTTGGGCATGGTATGCCAACCCGCACGAGCGGCAACAGAGTCAATGTTCTCCTTCTGCAACGACTGTGCTTCGCCGTACGGAGGGGCGGACGGATCGCCAGGGAGGATTCCAGCCTTTTTCAGCGCCTCCGACGGGTCATTGTATCCCCACTGGAAGACCTTGTAGGTGGAAGGAGCCAGCTTTGGCAGGGGGACGTCGGGAATAGGGCGCCTCCTTGGTGCAAGTGAGTCGCCATGCTGTGTGACGAACTTCCTGGATGGTGCAGAGTTGATGTCACTGCTATGGATAGTATCTGTGTGCGGATCGCCATCGGAAGCGTAGTCGACGACGGAGAGAATGCGGTGGGGTGAGCTGACTGAGACGTACGCCTCGTACGAGTTCAGTGGTAGATCGACTCGGAACTATAGGAAACAGCTTTCAACAGCCAGCTCGATCAATACATGAGGAGCAGACTCACGCGATGAGCAAGCGTCAGGACAGTATCCCCAGTATCGTCCGACACTTGAACGTACACAAGACGAGTAGCGACGTCATTGATGGTACCGGGGGCACCTGAGATGCTGTAGGCACCTGTGTCCTGAAGAGCGTCAACTTGAATCGCTTGCAGATGTTGACGTGGATTGTTGAGAATGGACTCTGACACAGATGGATCGGCGGTAGCAGCTACAATGAAATACAGCAGAGCGGTCTCTGCACTGGGTCCCAGCTCTCGGAATGCGTTAGACGATGTGTGGACGTGGGCGCAGTACGTCTCCACGCGCTTATTCAGAACGCGAGCTTCCTTGTTGAACTGCTGGCCGAGGTAGACCTGACTAGCAGCATGGGGAGTCTGAACGGCCAGCAATCCGTTCAATCGCTTCTGAAGACCCTCACAGTAGGCAAGGTAAGGATCGAATGTGGAGGAAGCACCTTCGGGCCAGGATAGCTGAGGACCGGTGTAGAAGGAGTTCCCATGAGACAAAATGACGCCGTCACGAATGTTCAAGTTGATGTGAGCGTTCGCGACATCGAGCCCGTTGACAAGCTGACGCGCGTATATGTGAGTAATGCCGCTGACGGCGTCCGTATATGAGTCTCCACGAATGATGTAGGAGACATCGGAGCCGAGCACGTCGCGAAGAAACGCGCTCGCAACGCTATATGGGTCGGAAGGGTCGATAGCTGTGTCATGGATGTACGAGGTAGATTCGGAGGAGTAATATGCGTGAGGAAGCTGAGTTCCAATGGACAGAGACTTGCGGGCTACAGCGTGAGCTGCGAGGAGCAACGGTACTGTGAGCACCACTCGCATTGCTGGTGGGTTTCTGCGACAAATGGTGCTGAGGAAAGGGGGAGCAAAGAGAATAGGTAAGATTATATACCTTGCTGTCAAAGTGTCGGCAAAGATACGCTCCGAGTGCTTGTCAGTTCCTGTTCGGTTCCCCGCTTTCAAAGTGGAGTTTCTTCTTCCAAAAATATCAAGAATTTAATGCGCCCAAAGATCGGGAGAGAACTAGGAGCGGTCTTGACGTCCTTGGGAAAATCTAGGTGCATGAAAGAGCGCGAAGGCACGTATACAGAACAGTCTGGCCATACTCAACGGAGACGCGATGTTACAGTGGAGCCATGAGCTACATACATTCTAGGTGTACAGTACCAAAGGTACTTCACGAAATCTTTGGCGGTGAGAATGGAACTCTTATTTTGCTACAGATGGATCGTTTTGGGTAGGAGCAAACGCTTGGCTCGAGGTACTGCTTTCTTTTGTGCAGCCGTTTAGCAAGTTTGATACGTGAGCGCTACACTCTGAACTTGTGTAGAACGGATTCGACGACCCAGTTTTCAGACACTAAGAATGAATTTAAGCACTTCTTTAGATCTTGATTGTACCTTTGCTTGCCCAGGCGCGAAATGCAGAGGTATGCACTGCAGGATCGATGGAGGCTCTGCCCAGGCGCTTGAGGGGAACGATCCGAGGTGTAAAACGGCGGATGGTTTTCGACCTTGGACCGGTGCATATTAGATGCCTTACACAGACCCTGAGCTACGCTGGCGAGAAAGGCAGGGTCCGTTGACTGAACATCAACCAGATAGTTCGGATGCTTCAGCAGTCAGAGCCTCTTCGTCCTTGAACATAGGATTGTCTCCCATCTATGTTTCACTTTTCACACCTGCTGAAACTGTCTGTGTGTGATGACCGTCGAATGTTTTATACACAGACAAATAAACTACAGCTGAACGCACCTCTGAAGCTGTCACCGGTACCTCCAAGTTCTAACCCCAACGTCGATATCTCCGGTAGTTCTCTGGTCCCTCTGAAAGTGACGCGTCCTACCAGCGAGTTTTGGCACCGTACGTTCGTATTTCATCGTTAGCAGCGTTGGATGCGGGCCATGATGTTTGACAATCGATGTTATTCGTTGCGCGCGAGAGACAGCCCATGGTGTTACGGACGTACGGCTGGTCAAACCACCGCTCGGCCACCCCGACACATCAAACACGTTAGTCGAACTCGGAGTCCCACGCTTAGTCCCTATGGTTTCTTCTACCCTACCATTACTAACTTCAAGCACTAGGTCTCGACACTTCATCGCTGAAAGTCAACACTTTCCCCAGCACGGAAGCTCTGCGCATCGCCACATGCAACGTGGTGCCCATGAAATCTCCGCTGGTCACCGTCAAGCCGCTCAAATGTTATTGTCTTCACAAACGTATATTCAAGAAACAGCAGAAGGCATATACAAGATTTCGTTCGAATTCAGCGTAGATCACTAGTATGCAAGAAAGTATAGAAAATATCAGTTCGGCGGCCCCACCCTGCGCATCCACTATCAAGGATTAAATCCCTAGATTGGTGGCTACGCCAACTTCTTGGTGATGTCCTTGCACTTCTCCGGAACCTCAAAGCCCTGTCATTCGGTCGCCAGGGGATCAGAATGGGCCTTGGGCACTACCCGTTGTAAAGCACTCACATTCGATCTTTGAGCATCGTTAGCCAGTAGCCCTGCAGGCATGACCCTTGCATCGACGCCGAGCCCACGCTCTGCAAACGCGGCCCACAGCTCGCACTCATTGGCGCCATTAGTGAGATGCTGATCTGCCTCAATGATGGTATCACGTCCATTCTTAAAGTCCAGTTTGGGCGAGCATGGCATAAGTTTTAATGCGTTGATCACCAGCTGCAGCATGAGTGTGTTGCCACGGCGGGGAACAGGTGGACTAAACAAGCCCGTGGCTGGATCTACCGTGCGAGGAAGATAAAAGCTGTCGGATCCTTCAAATGCACTTGAAGGGAGCGATCCATCCGGAAGAGGTGAAGGCGGGAATAATGATGAAGAGAATCCGCGCTTTTCCGATAGATAAATAGTGGCTGCCCAAAGCATGTTGCCCCAAATGGTGCCGACGTCATGGTAGACGTCCTTTGAACTCTTAAAGTACTCCGTGACAGTCTCATAGGTCGTGGGGTTTTTCTTTCGATCCTGACAAAGTGGGGTAAGACTTATAGTACACGCTCGGCGAAGAAGTCTCACAGTAGTAAAGGGATACCTCCTTGCGCCTCCCTCTTTATTGGAAATCCATTCGCCCATCGCATATTCAGCGTGTGGATCGGTGGCGCGAACCATGGTTGTGACGTAGTCTAGATGAATACGTTCGAAAGATAGTCGCAGCCTGAACGACAGTCGTGACTTACCACTCCAGCCTTCACTCATGCCTTTAGCCTCGCCCTGGCCCAAACAACTAGATGTAGAGGGTCCTCCAACAAGACGCGTTGTTAGCCCATGCGTTAGCTCGTGGATAGTAACGTCAGCTGTCATCGCGGTATCACGATACGGGTTGGAATGATCAAATAAGTATAGGTCGCATATCCTAAGGTAAAACCCTTGTCAGCATTATGTCCTGCAACAAAGAAAGCAAACAGACGCGGCTTCCCCATCCCCTGGGACACTCATGGAGCCCCGGTTAAAGCCATTGCCTTTCTGGATATTCAAGATGACAGCATCATCTTCTTCACCACATCGACCGAAATTCCATTGTTGGAAATTGCCTGAAACTTCATCGAAACCGTATCTGTCATACAAATGGTGAGTTCAGAGCCAATAATGAGGATGAAGGAGCGACTTGCCGATAAAAGAGGTCATGAACCATGTTTGCAAGGTAGAACGCTTGCGTGGCGGATGCGTCCATGTACGAATGTGCATTCTTAAGTTTCTCTGCTTCATCTTCATCTTCGTATCCAGTGGGGTTATATGGAAAGTCGAAGATTTGACCATTATCAGAGACGCTAGCAATAGGTCGCTTGTTGTCCGTCCATCTGCCATACCCTTTCCAATCCTCCTGTACAAAAACCTGTATCTCTGTTCAGCATGCAATCTTCCACTCGTAGCGTAAGCTCCATGACTCACGTTGTTGCCGAAGGTAGTGTCAGTGGTGTGCCAAAAGCCGGCTAAGTCGTCACAGCCATCAGGTGAATCAGGAACCCTACAATTGGGAAGGGTATGCCATCCTGCACGAGCGGCCACAGAGTCAACATTCTCCTGTTGGAACGAACGTGCCTCGTCATACGGCAGGGAGGAAGGGTCGCCGGGTGGAATGCCAGATTTGCTCAACGCCTCCGACGGATCGTTGTACCCCCACTGGAAGACTCTGTAGGTAGAGGGAATCAAATCAGGCAGGGTGACGTCGGGAGTAGGATAACAACCAGGCTCAAATGTCTTGCGACGCTGTTCTATGGATGTTCTAGTTGTAGATGGCGCAGGTTTAGTGCCGGAATAGCTGACAATATCCGTATCCGGATCGCCATCGAAAGTGTAGTCGACAACAGAGAGGATGCGGTGGGGTGAGCTGATGGATACGTACGCCTCGTACGAGTTAGACAAGAAATTGACTCGGAACTTTAAGAAGCAGCATCAGCAAACGAACAACCAAGGGATCGGTGCATAGACTTACACGGTGAGCGAGCGCGAGGATCGTGTTTCCAGTGTCATCTGGTACTTGAACGTACACAAGGCGAGTTATTACATCACCCATGGCACCGGGTACACCTGAAATGCTGTAAGATCCCGCGTCCTGGAGAGCGTTAACTTGAAGTGCTCCCAGGTGCTGCTGCGGATCCTTTAGAATGGATTCCGACACGAATGGGTCGGCAGTAGCTACTATAACGAAATATAAGAGTGCGGTCTCCGCGCTGGGTTCCAGACCTGCGAGTGCGATGTCGGATGCGATGTGGGCGTGAGCGCAGTACGTCTCCATGCGCATGTGCATTACATGAACCGCTTTGTCTGGCTGATGACTGAGGAGGACTTGATACCCCACGCGAGGAGTTTGAACATCGAGTAGCCCATTCAACCGTGCCCGAAGACCTTCGCAGAAAGTTAGATAAGGGTTGATTGTGGAGGAAGCGCTGTCGACTGGGGGCATCTGGGGACCGGTGTAGAAGGAGTTGCCATAGGATAGAACGACACCATTACGAATGTTCAGGTTGATATGGGCATTGGCGACATCAAGCCCGCTGACGAGCTGGCGGGCGTATATGTGAGAAATGCCGCTGATGGTGTCCGTGTATGAGTCCTCGCGAATGACATATGAGACATTGGAGCTGAGTAAATCGCGCAGGAACGCGCTCGCAACACTGAACGGGTCGGAAGATTCGACAGCTATGGCATAGGTGTATGAGGTGGGCTCAGCGGAGTAATACGCATGAGGAAGTTGGGGTCCAATGGACAGAGACTTGCGGGCTACAGCGTGAGTTGCAAGGAGTAATGGGACTGTAAGCAGCGCTCGCATTTCTGATGGGTGTCTGTGAGAGATGGAGCTGAGAAAAGAGGGCTCACCAGCAAGAGAGATGATATATACCTGCTGTCAAGGCGTCAAGACGTCGACAGCGATTCGTTGCAATCTCTGAGATCCTCCCTGATCCTCCAGCATTCGGTTCCCCACATCTACAGCGCCTTTCTTCGCCTCAAAACATCAGTAGCCCATGTACTAAGGTTCCGAAGAGGCCGAAGTTGTTGATGGATCCTTAGGAGAGATGCAGAGCCATGAGAGGGACCAAACCAGAGTTGGGCTGTAGAGGATGAGTTTCCCGCCATGGAAACGACTGCCCGGACCAGAGTACGATTCATTCCGAGCTAGTACACAGCATGTATGAGCAAGCAGTTCAGCCTGGTTCGTCGAGTGCTATCCCGGCCTCGTCCATTTGAGTCAGATACATACCGGACCCATGGCCCATGGGTGCGTCGCATTGGAATATGAAGGAACTTTACCATACATATGCAGCGATACTGTAGTGAAGCATCAGAGAAATGCAATGTTCCATCCAGAGCTATGTAGCGCTAGGGAGACATGAACAGCCCGAAAAGCAAGACATATTCTCCGTGACGTTGAAAGTAACCTTCAAATAATGGCATGAGGTAGTACCGAGTCTCCAGATGTGCACACCGCGCAAGATCGTTGACAATCGAGCAAGGCCGGAGACGCACGTAGGGAGCACCCTGTTGAAATCAGAGCGGGAGAGAATAAAACGGAAAAAAAATGAGCAATTTGTTGCACCGCGAGTATTCTTGATGTTCTCGATAAACCTACGACCGTGGCGATTCCGAGCCACCAACGCGCCCGTTTGTGGCAGTTGACAGGTGTTTGCATCCTGCCGAGTATAGTAAAGTAGCTGGACTTTGATTCAGAAGTGGAAGATGTCCCACGCTAAATGAAAAGTACGATGTAACGACGAGAGAATTGCCTCCGCTAAAGCTCTGGCCAAGCTCCGGCCCATGAACATGAGGATAGGCTAGAAGCAGAAGCTTGAGCGTGGCCACACTGAGGGTATTTAGCATGAAGTATGGACAAGAGGCAATATACGCATGTCCTACATACTCACATGAAGTGGATGATCCTAGGCTTGAGCACCAGCTTACAGTATGGCTCAAGTCCTAGTGCGAAGCCGCACGGTCGCAACGCTTCCACTCGCCAAATGTAGCATATAGTAGGAATTACTCTGAAGCCTTGCTACTGTTTAGTCAACTAAACTTAGTAACTCATCTTTTTAAGCCCTTATCACCGTAGTCTGACTGAAAACAGCGATTCCAGTGCTATTACAGTTACTCAAATGTGCAGCTACTAAAATGTCTATCGTACACAGGTAATTATGCGTCACAGCTACTGGGCCGACTAGAGGGCTATTTTGCCGTTCTTTGCTTCATACGCGCCTTTCAGCATCAGCCACCAGACTAATGCGATGGATTCATAGCTGATCTCAATGTCCTTCCTATCGTTCTCTTTCAAAGCAGCATCGGCAACATCCTTTGGAATGCCCCCTTTGTTATCCGCTGTTTCGAGGCACTCCTGAATTAGATCTGCCATGGACTCTCTGTTGAACTCGGGGTGACCCTGAGTGGTGAAGATATGGGCCTTTTCCAGCGCTTCGAAGTAATTCTTGGCCGACTTGAGGGCTTCCTTAGGTTTTTGTGTACCCAAAAACTTGATCATACCCTGATTCGGAGTGAGATCGGATTTACCCCAGCAGTCGAGTCCAACGACACGGTCAATGCTATCGTCGATAACCACATCCTCTTCCGATCGGGGAGGACCTCCCTCGTATTCGCCGCCTCCAGCGTTGCTGTTCAGGCAGACGTAGTCTCGGTGTATCTCTTGCAATGTCTGGTAGATAACACATTATGTCAATGCCCACGTCAGAGAGCCTAGAGACGACTAACCAAGAATCCCTGAGAGCCCTTGAAAACACTCTTCCCTAGATCGTTCAGGCGAATTCGCGTGGGGCCAACCTCCCAACCTTTGGGGTTCAATCCGACCGCATTTCCGCAACTGAACGAAAGGATCTGGTGACCGAAACAACTGGCTGGTGACTGTCAGCCGGAGGTTCTTTAAAAAATTCCTGTTACTTACCGAACACCCTGGTGTCCTTTTCGCCCCGATCGGTTTGGTCGATGACGTAGCGAAGGTATTTTTGCAACCTCTTGATTTTGCCTTCCCACACAGGCTTTCCGTCTGGGGTAATCTTACTCGGGTCCGAGCTATCCGTCTTCCAGTACCTAACACTCGCTTCTGCAAACGACTTGTGAGCAAGTTCTCAAAGGGCGATAGGTCAATCTCACCTGAGCCTGATATGATGATCACATCAATTGTATTGAGGATGGCTTCGGAAGGAAAACGAGGATCATCATCGATAAAAGTGCGCTTCTCGTCGACGTCACATGGTTCTCCGCCTAAAACGTCCCAAACCGAGAACTGTAGGCCGTCGGTGATCTTTGCAAGCTCGGGATTGATGACATTTCCCCCCGAGTTGTACGGGTTAGCGCCCTTGAAGCAATAGTCGCTGATGAAATTGCTGAAGAGCTCCTGGGTTCCTTGAACGCCTTCGCTAAGTGAAGCAGCCTTGGCCTGCGCAGGCGTTACAGGACCACAGGCAAAGACAGCGATTTGAAGCGGAGTAGGTTTTGAAGAGGGCATGAGTGAGAGCTAGTGATGAATATGACAGACAATTTAGTTTGCTGGTTGGAGTACGTACGTCTTGAGATACTGTGTCCTTATATACGCAGCGATGCGTTCAGCCAGATCAAATCCGAGGACCCCTTAAGGAAATGTAATGAATGGTATGCGTTGAGTCTGGTGATTTGGAGGCGTTCAGTACTTGTATTCCAAGTTCATGACGGCTTTTCAGGCTCGAAGTTCCTCCGTTTCATGGAATGCAAATTGATGGCCGCGTCGAGCGCTTAGTTCTACGAGATTTGGAATGCTCTCAACTTGTTCAGAACGTTCAACGTAACAAGTTGTCGCTTAACAGTATTATATAATAGACTGGACTCGACCACGAAGGCTCGTTAATTCAAGCTTATCGCATTCATAGACCCGATCATATGCATTCCACCTGATCAACTCGAAAATAATATTATGCATTAAAATCAACGATATCGATTATCCTACGCCAAATGTTCTGTAATCCAGCGCATGCGTGGCAGGTATAATATGTATGAAACATTGTCGTGGCATGTTTGCAGGCAGATCGCATACTGGTAGTCACCCTAGACGGCGATACTGTATGTGGCCGAGGTAACGCGAGTATTAGTTATAGTGGACAGCAGACTCAGAAATCTTGCGGAAATCTAGATCTATTTCGAAGAAGTCGTCAATTTGGCTGAATGAGGAACTCTTGTCGCAGTGCCTGGGAAGGATAAATAAGCAATATTTGCATGGATTTGCCAGAGAGCGGTACGAACAGATGCCTCGGGGTTAGAATATAGAAGTACGAACTTCGAAGCGGAAGCAAACTGCTCACACCGTAAAAGGAAAGGATCGGCATTGCGGCAGTATTCAGGATGAGAAGAGGTGGAGCGCACTGGAATGTGGAACAGGAATCTCAACTTAAGGAATCTCAACTCTCGAAGACGTGTGGCTTTGTGTTGAAGTTGAAGAATAACATGACGTTAACATGGTTTGTCCGTAACACGGGAGAAGACATATACATTCCCTGCTTACCGAACCGGTGCTGGTGGAATTCTGAACTATGCTACAAGTTGAGTGTGGTTCAGCTTTGCATGTAGTGCTCTGTGGATCTTTTCCTGGCTGTATTCCAGCCGAGAATCGTCCGGCGGTCAGATCGATTCAAGGAGAATCGGAGAATCAAGAAAGAATCAGGGGAAACTAGTACTGCGACTGGCTAGCCTCGTCAAATAGCACCGATTCGCTCGGAGCGGGCTTTCGCCGAGAGCAATTATAGTAGTACACGTACTCGTTCTGTCCGGTCGAAGAATCTGTCGATGTGTACAACAGCGAAGAGAAAGTAAGTCAGACGAGAATCATTCACCGGCCATTTATAAGACCGGATATCCTAGATAGAAGCTTGACGGCATATGACTCCGATCAACATTCAAAATATGAATGCCATTGTCATATCGAAGTCATTCGCAGCATTCAAAGGCACACTGGACCTCGGAGGAATTCTTTTAATGTCATGATGTCGCCAACACTAGTACTAGTATTTGGTTTTGCTGGTATTCGGGAGTCTTGGGTTGGAGGGGGTTGGCCTCTGAAGATCTGAAGAGCTTCGATTTTTACAGCCCCGCTGTTCTTTTCTTTGAAAGTGCACCTTTGCCTTCCACATAAGCAATTACACATTACGGGTAAGAAAAGGGGCTAGGGATTTGAGCCCACGAAGAAATCGAGCACCCCCAGAAAAGGTATAGTGGAAGCTGTCGTACCTCTAGGATGAGATCTGGATTCCAAAAACAAACGCCGTTATCCACTCCGTATGACAGCCTGCAACTCCTATAGCATAGCCTCCTGCAACTCACCGGTACTCACCTATCGCCGGAGAGCACCTAGGCTCCTTTGGAATGCTGACGCTTCTCATGTTTCTCAGTCTAGGAATAGATAAATCTTGGCATCAGAGAAGATGAAGTTGAAGACCGACATTAATGCGCAGGTTGTGCTACTCGAGGTCCTATGGTGTCATCGGCGCTTATTTTTCGGGAAGCGAGATACAGCTGCAGGCCTTGCAAGGCGGGAACTCTTCAGCTGGACTCCCAGTAATTAATTTGGTCTGGCGCTGAACCGCGCAAACAACTGAGATCGTGGAAATATCTGCATCAATTAGACACTGAAAATGATCCAAGCTAGACTTCATGAAGTCTAGAAAGAAAGTATTAGTGCAATAATAATTGTTGACATTGAGTCGATGACTTGGAAGTGTGCGACCATGGTGACTTCGAGTTGGAACCTCCACTCGGCCAATTCCGACGTGTTTGGATCGACGTCACAAAAGCCCCTATCTTGCCCCTGGCTAATTCGCAGCACCAGCCCAGCTTGACGTCGAACCACTATGTCGCAACACTTCATCGCTGAAAACGAGCGCTCACCAGACCACAACCATATTTTGCTCATCACCACTGGCAGCGTCGCATCCGTGAAAGCGCCGCTCATCGTTGCCGAGCTGCTCAAAGTGCGCCCCCGCCCTCCCCTCTTCTCCCTACAGCATGCCAAGTGCTGACCTCACCGCATACACCCCCATATGATCAACACACACCCGCCTATACCCGTGTACACACGCACCATTGCGCACTCACTGCATATGGGGCGGGACCTGGTCCAGTAGTGCCAAAACGTGAAAGTCGAGGTTGTTGCGACGCGTCCGTCGCTCGCGTTTTACAAACCCGAAGATATTTATGCGTTAGGTACGAGGGTATGGACGGACCAGGATGAGTGGACGGTGCGCTACATTCAACCTGCAGACTGTGACTACACTGGATCAATAACCAAGGACCTGACGATGGAGTTTCATTCTGGTTCGGGATATAGGGAGGCTACGAGCTCGGCGACCCAATCCTGCACATTGAGCTTCGGCGGTGGGCTGACCTCGTCCTCGTCGCCCCTTGCTCTGCCAACACGCTCTCCAAGATTGCGCACGGGGCGTGCGATAACCTCGCCGTAAGCACACTATTTCCTTTTAGTTCATAGTTTCAAAGTTTAATATAACCGTCACTGTGCAGACCTCGCTCATGCGCGCGCTCGCGCCCACGACGCCGACGTACATCTTCCCCGCGATGAACACGCTCATGTACGAGCACCCGCTCACGGCGGAGCATCTGCGCGTCGTGCGCGAGGTGGTCAAGTACGAGGTTGTCGGGCCGATCGGAAAGTTGCTCGCGTGTGGGGATATTGGTGAGCACTAACATGATCCTTCACTCTTGGCTACTCACGCTGATTTGGTGGTCGATGAATCAGGTATGGGAGCTATGACAGAGTGGAAGGATATCGTGCAGATAGCTGTAGACAGGCTCAAACTGGTTAGGAAGGAGGATGGAGGAGAGACTGGGTGAAGTTGTCAATTTAGAGTCTGTATCGGTAGGTCTCAATATTTGTATCACGATATCTAGAATTATAACATCCATTGGAACTCCTGGAAACACCCTTCTATGATCACGTAAATTGTGATGCATACTTGGAGTCTATCGTTGTGCAACACAACGGGTCCACTCCACACCACTTTCGGAGAAGAGACATGACCGTGCACCAAAGTTGGAACACTACACAAGACCTGTACCTCCGGAAAGACGGAGCACGGTTGGAAAGGGTTGATGGTCCTTGTGAGCTGTAAGGGCTAGTTACATGATTCGCTTCTGCATCGTCGTTAATCAGGCGATGCTGAGCTAGGGAGACGTAGGTGGATGTTATCGGCGGAGGGGCTGGTGTCGGATGTCGGCCAGTGTTACCGGGCCGGTGCGGCGACATCCCATCGGCCTCCAAATTGGGTTGTCCCTCGATCAAGAGACGCGATTTAGTTTATCTCCTTCTCTTCGTTTCCCGGTCTTGTGCGCCGCCTTCTTCATCGCGTCCCCCGACAAGCACCCTACATTTTAGACGCCACGATGAACCCAAAAGTCTTTGACATCCGCCTCCAAGACGGCGTCAAAGGCCGCGAGATCAGGACCCAAAGCGCTGTCGAGACCATCCTCGAACCGCTCCTCGCGCCATACGACCCTGCCCTCCTCGAGGAAGTCTACTTCAGCGGCAACGTCATTGGGAAGGCCTCTGCCACCCGCATCGCCAAATTTCTAGAACCAGCCAAGAACCTAAAGGTGCGCGATAGACCACACAGATCTTGACAAAGTTCAACCAATTCATGCTTGCACAGCTTGCCCACTTTGCGAGCGTCTTCTCGGGCCATGGTCAATCGAGCACGGGAGAGACCACCGAGGCGCTCGAGATCCTCTTTGACGTCCTCAAGGAAAAGAAGGAGCTCGCCAACATCAACTTCTCCCAGAACGCCATCGGCCCCAACGTGATCGACCCCGTCGCGAGGTACCTTGAGGGTGCGCTCTCGCTCGAAGTCCTTACCCTCACCGACAACGGCCTCGGCTCGGAGGGCAGCCGACGCGTCGTCAACGCGCTCAGCCGATGCGCAGGGAAGGCCCGGAGCGCAGGACAGACGCCCAAGCTCCGTGTACTCAACTGTCGGCACAACAACATATATCTACTCGACACGCCGTTCAAGCTCGTCGAGGTCAACGGCACCCCTAACTCAAAAACTCCATCTGCACCCACCAGCAATAAAAAGTCCGAAGACGCCTCGATCTATAACCCCGCCATCTGGTACACCGACGCCAAGAAGCGCGACTACGGCCCTTCCAACAACCCCGCGGACGCGTGGAAGGCCGCGCTGCTCGCGCTCGACGGCCTGCAGGAGCTCTCCATCGGCGATCACAACGAGCTCAAGCCCCCGCAGATGCACATGCTCGCCAACGTCCTCTCTACGCGCCCGAACATCACCAAGATCAACGTCGAGGAAGGCACGATCCCGCACGGCCCCGTCTCCGACGCGTGGGTGAAGGCGGTCAGAGGGTGGAAGAACCTGCGCAGCCTCAATATCGCTGCAACGACGAGCGTGGACGACGACGGCGAGGAGGACTCGGGGCCGCGGGAAATCGTTCGGGTGCTCATGGAGCGCGAGAACCCGAAGCTCGCGTATCTGAAGCTCGAGGGGCTCGAGCTCGGCGCGGACTTTGTCAAGGAGCTCGCGGACGCGATCACGAAGGAGAACCGGTTCCCGAAGTTGCGGACGCTTATATTGGAGGACAACGATATCGAGCTGGACGACGACGGGGTGCCGGAGGAGAAGGAGGAGTTCGAGGAGCTGATGAGCTGGTTCGAGGAACGCGGGGGATACTTGGTGTTCGAGGGCTCGCAGAATATCAAGGATGAGGATCAGCTGACGGCGGCGGTAGCAGTGGAGGAGGAGGAGGAAGAGGAGGAAGAAAAAGGAGCAAAACCGCCCACTGCTGCCCCCGAAAAGCCAGCACCCAAATCAGCCGTGGACAAAGCTACGGACGCACTCGCGGACCTCCTCAACAAGGTCCATATCGACTGATCAATCTAATAGATGTTCGTGGCCCATCATCTTGTTCCTTGCTGCCCCGCTTCTTTCTTCACGTCTTGCATCGCTCGGGCACCATCTACATACTTACTCACTCTAGATCATTAATTGGGAATCTTGCGCGCATGTATACCTGTATCGTCGACGTCACGCTTTATACAATGTAGGCTTTTTTATGTATAAATATCCGAGATGGCGTTGCCTTTCCTTTGTAGCTCAATTGGTGATGACTACTGCATCGTACCCTTGGTCACAAAAAAGTACTGTACCGTACGTTCACCCAAGGGAGATTGATGCCACGCACAAATGTTTGGCCAAGATGGTGGCATACGTTTTACCGACATCATCACACATCCTCTCTCCGCGCTATTAAGTTTCCATCCATTCTCGCTCACCTCGCCTTAACCACGACCCACCGCCCATCCATCCCATCCCCCTCCTTCCTCTTCACACTGCCCCTCCCGCTCTCCCGCTCCACCCACGCCTCGGGCGTCACGTCCTCCGCGGCCTCTGACACCGCACTGAGCACGAGCGCCCGCGCGAGCCACGCGTGCGTCTGCGGCGCGGAGAGGGAGAGCTCGCGGTACGCGCCGCGCACGACGAGCCACGCCGTGTCGCGTGCGCGCAGGCGCAGACGGTGGACGAGCAGGAGGAGGGATTCGCGCGGAAGGTCAAGATTGGGGCCGGGGCTCGCTTTCGCTTTCGTTTCGGGGGCGCCATTCCTCTGCGCTTCCGATGGCAAGGATGCGGCAAAGTGAGCGAACTGTGAAGGCTCCGAGAGCCCGTGCGTCTGCACGAAGTTGAAAGTGCGGAGGCTGCGCGCGAGTGCGGTGATCCAGCGGTACGCGTCCGAGCTTCGGTCGAGGACGTTGGGCGAGATCGCGGTGAGCTGGGCGAGGTACTCTCGCTGCGACGGGTACGCGGTGACGAGGCGGTGGAGGAGGGAGATCAGGGCGACTACGAGTCTGGTGTTGGGGTTCGGGCTGGAGGTTGAGGTTGGTCTTGGATTGGGAAAAGTTGGTATTGAGCAGAGGTCCGAGCCGAAATGCGAGAGGATGGACGTCGTCTGGACGGGCGAGTCGAATATGGCGGCGAGGAGAAGCGAGGTTTCGTAGACTTGGTGTAATATCGTGTGAGGCTGTAGGAACAGGAAAGGTCGAAGTTGGGGAGACGCACCTTCAGTGGCGAATGCATCTGATCTCCCGGAAGAAGAGATGCCCTCTCTGAGTTTCCCTGCTCAGCAAAGATGTTAGTTTCTACGAGAGATGTCGCTGGTTTGAAAGGCTCACGAAACAAGATCAGAATGTTCTCCTGCCTCTCCTTTCGCTGGTTGACCTGCACCTCCGTTTCAGATGGTCTTCCGCCAGGTCTGTGGTCCGCGAAGAAGGCATCGATCTGCAATAATCTTAGCCGTCGATTCCCATGCAATGACGAAGGCGACGCTGATGACCAGCGGAACCCACCTTCCCGCGTATAAACACCCTATACTCCTCCTGCGTCTTGAACTCCTTCAACCTGAATCGCTATGCCCGATCAGCTGTGTCCTCACACCACTCTCTACTGCCCATCAGAGCACGCGGAATGAGTGGTAGATGAGAATAAACGCAGCCTTACGCATTCCCGTCGCGCTCGAGCCCGCCGCTCCGGCTGACGGAGGGCATCAGCTCCATGTCACGCGTCGTGCGCGATCCTGAGCCACCCCTTCCGGCCCCCCAAGCACGGCCGCGGGTGCTGCTGCGCTGGCCTGGCGGGCCAAGGCCACTTCCGCGGGGACGGGTGCCGGTACTTGTCTGTGGCTGAGGTTGTGCAGTCCGATTCGGAGGCTGGCTTGGTGAGCTTGAGTTTAGGTTGGGCACGCCGCCGCCACCGCCGCCACGACCACGACCGCGTCCTCTGGTCCAGACGCCTCGTTGTGGCTGCATAGAATGTTCTGAGTGGAGTATGGGATGTGGATGAGGGATGTGGTTGTGCAAGGGCAAGACAGGAGCCAGTCAATTATGGTCGCCACGTGGCTGGGTGCGATCTTGGCTTGATCTCTCGAGGGCAGTTCCGTTTTACCCTGAACGGCTTTACGACGAATTTCCTGTGCGGTGATCAAGTCATGGCCGCTGCCAGAAATATATCTCTTTGCTTGACCACTTCTCTCTTTTTTGCTGCGCGGTCTTTGTCATGACACAGACTCTCCCCCTCACTCAGCCTGCGAATGCTCCATCGAAACAACGCTCAGCCGCTCTTGATGAGCCAGAGGTCCCCGGCCCACCGACGCTGGAAGAGTTGATGGCCGATTACCAGGCCAAGTTCACCTGGGAGCAGCTCAAGAGGATTATCAGCTACGGGTAAGTCGCATACGCCGCATACACCCATCCCGCGGCTCACAAAGCACCGCGTCGCATGACGACTCTACGCGTGTCATAGGGACCTCGGGCTACTCAAGCGCGACAACAAGCTGCAGGAGCGGTACATGATCTGGTCCGATGTCGTGCGCAGGCAACACGACGGCGACATGAGTCTGTCATCTCGTCTTGTATCCACCTTGCACGAATAACTTACTGTATCATAACTCTACTCCGATTCTCAATCACACAGAGAA
The DNA here is from genome assembly GCF_000271625.1 of Coniophora puteana RWD-64-598 SS2. NCBI lineage: Eukaryota > Fungi > Basidiomycota > Agaricomycetes > Boletales > Coniophoraceae > Coniophora > Coniophora puteana. Next base: position 713,157 of record NW_006913071.1, on the reverse strand, counting down.
ATACCTCACCGATGTCCGCCTCAATTGGGGCCACCCCGACACGATCTGCAAGCTCCCTTCGTCACTCCCGCGAGAATGGCCCGCAAGCCACCCCAACGGCTCCGTCAACGGCACAACCTCCTCGCCGAACGCGTTCACCCGCGACCTCCCATTCGACTCTCCCTATCTCAGCATTATCATCAACGACTGGCCGTACTCTGTCCCTCCGGAGGTCGAACACGCCCTCATCTGGACACGCCTCCCTTTTCTCGAGCAGCGCATTGAAGACGACGACGGTCTATGGGGCCTCACCGGCACTGACGCGCCGCGGGCGGCAGACGGCGGGCGACTGCAGCTCTCGGACCTGGACGACTGTTTGGAGATTCTCAAGGAGTGGGGGGTGAAGAGGGAGGCGGTGAAGGACTGGTCGCGGCCGAGCAGCAGGACGCCGGAGGAGCAGGAGATGCTGGATCAGGCTGCGGAGGAGGTGGGCGGGTTCGTGAAGCGGCTGTGGCCGGCGGATGGGTGGGAGACGGCGTGGTTTGTCAATCCCCCGGTGAGCAGTTTGGTCCCTTCGTGTTTCCTTGTTTAGCTAAATCATCATATACAGAGGCTGCAGAGTGTTCCGGGGTTGGCGCACGCCCATGTGTTCGCTCGGAGGAAGTGAATCAATGATATAGGTCGTAAAGCGCGTCATTCGGGGCAGATTTCGACAATACCTCATAGAATATAGAAGATTTGAACGGATGATATAGTTCTAGACGTCCTGATATAAATATTTGAACCTACTGATACATATTCTAAGCTAACACTGTGCACATTTTCACGTAGCCTCTGGATCAACTCATCCTAACCGATATCCCCGCACGCGAGCATCTTACCAAATTTTAGCCCCGCAAACCTTGATCTGCAGGAGCCTGTAGGTAGCGCTAAGCGCCAGATACAATAGCGCCAAACTTCGATAACGAGTTGTCTGGGTAGACATGTGGGCTCGGGGCCAGTGCCTTAGTGCTCTCACCGGCGGTGAGCATACTGTACCGAGCCTGCACGCGCCACTGTTACCGAGATTAAGTGACAACTTTGAGCTCGAGTCCCGGCTCGGACACACCTCGGTGTTCAGGGGTTCTCAACCTACTTCGACTCAATCCAAAGGGGCGTTCTTCCCGAAGCCAACTCAACTCGCGACAGCACTCTGCGTGGTTACAGTCACCTAGCGTAGAGCCAAGACACGAATAACCTGGAAGGCTGCAGCCTGCATTCGCTGTTCAAAGTCTTGGCTTCCGACGGTCAGTCTCGGTCAGCCTCGGTCAGACAACTCTGAGCGGTTTGTCTCGGTCGAGCCCGGTTGACAAAGGAAAATCTGACATTTTGATCGAGGTCGATGATTTGTGCGTGTGTGTTGCCAGACGTTTCCGCACCGCCCAGCACACGGGGCCAATCCGGGGCAACCTGCATGCACAAAACGACTTTTCTTGATGCTTCCTCAAGTAACTTTCAGTGGCAGAAACCACATAAATACAGGTTGATCTTACATCGAGGTTTACCCACAGATTCTAGTTTCAATCGCGCTTTTAGTGTACCATGCTCTCTTTCGCTGCCGTTGCTCTCGCTCTCGCAAGCAGTGTCATCGCTGCCCCCGCCGACACGCGCGACGTGCACACAATCACGGTGGGCTTTTTTCTTGTGATCGACCCATGAAAGGAACACTGACCGTTCGTCTTTTTTGGTGCCAGTTCAACAACAATTGCGGCTACGGCAACCCCGTCTGGAACACACCCAGCAACGCCACCAAAAACGGCGCCGGCAACGGGTGGGCCGCTGTCGTGAGCGGCGTCGCGAGGCTCGACGTCGATGGCTGTGGCTCGCACGGCGAGAACTGCACCGTCGTCGAGTTCACGCTCGACAACCCGAGCCTCGTTGGTACTCACGCCAACTAGTCGGTAGCGCCGTTTTTTTGTTGTGCTTGGCGGACGTTCGGCGGCTGACGCGGTGACACATGATAGCTCGGAGGAGATCAGCATCCAGATATACGGGGATCAGTGCTACGATATTCTGACCTGCGACTCCGCTGACTGCAAGGACGCTATTCACGACTCGAGTGCCTCCAGCCCTCTTATTCACTGCACGGATCATTTCAACGCTGGTGTAAGTGATCCTGCATTATTTTTTCGAGTGGGTTGTGCTGACACCATAGGTAGCTCACTGTTGATTTCTGCTCGGCCATCTTGTATTAGGCTTGCGGGGTGTTGTTTTTTCGAAGTTCATGGGTTTTATAGGGAGTACATATGTTTTGATACTTACCTGGTATTGATGGTGTCACCAACATCGGCTGATTGTAGGGAAAGGTCACAAAAACACCGGAGCTATGTCTGAGAAAGGATCAAGGGTCGTTTCGAGAGACCAGCCGTCCATAAAATCTGGGTTAATCGTCTTGATGCTCCCCATAAGCAAACGGATTGAACATCCAGCTAATATATTGACAACTACGATTCTGATCGACCTGAGACCCATTATGAGACGATATCGATGATAAGCGGAGCAAAAGCTTATAAGTCTGGACATTAATATGACTTCCACTCCATTCCATTGAAGTCTGGACGTTGACTGTGGCAAAGCTGGGCTATGCTGGTACTGAGCGACTTATTCGGTGTATAGCACCATCGTGTTGCGCAAAAAACCACATCAAGCCTGAGGTTGCTGGAAACATGATAAGGTTGTTTGATGGCGCGCCACGATGCGACAGAAATCAAACAAGCCGGGCGAAGGACAAACTCCAAGGGATTCAGCATGAGAGAGAGAAAACGCAGTATGTATGCATGAAAGGAGACGACCTCAAGCTGACAAATGGCATTTTTGGCAGCCGAGTCAGTAGAGTATTGAAACACGGTCGCTTCGCCAGGAGTTCCGTTTCAATCCTCGACCATTGCTATACTATCTAGTATCGAATTCAAATGTTCTAAAAAGGTTTCCTTGCAAACTGCGAGAACTGATTCCTCAGCAGCCCGACATATCGTCATAGTAGCTAGAGAAGCCAAGATTTTAATTTTTGTGCCAAGTTGAATGTCACCCTTGAAGGTTTCGAGCAAACCTCGGTCATTCTTCGTCGCATCTGAATCAAGTTCGTTCAGGGCGGAGACCGACTCTCCGGGAATATGCGACAGGAGGTAATAACCCAATTGGGAAGGAGTGCGCTATCTGCAAATTTTGTCTGCGCGACTTTTCTTTCGCTCATCGTCCTCGTCGCAGAGGACACTCCTCGACATCGGCTCAAGTCTGTTTCGCCTTTGATTGACCATAAGGTGTACTTGGAGACCAAGAATTTTATCGGAAATTACCACCTGCTTCAAGTTCATGATTAGACTTTGGCCATGTCCCAGACCGTTAATCTAACCGCTGCCGACCCTCTCCAAATCAACCTCGCTAGGCAGACCCGTACACTCCTCTCTCACATCCTCCAAAACTCGCATTATGCCTCTTCGATCGAGCAAGGTGCATCATCGACCACTCAACTTCTTGTTACATTGTCACGGCTGCTCGCCAACCCATCCTTGACAACCCACATTACACAATGTTTCCGCCCACTGCTCCTTGACTTATCCGCACGGTGGTTAGAGGACGATGAAGACCTTGAAGATCGCTTCCGTGCGCTCGCTTTTTTGATACAGCCCCACGAGGAGCTTTATCCGTACGTCCTCGAATGGTTTTGTCATGTTTCTAACTAATCGCATTCATATTCACAGCGTCTTATTCGCATTCCTCCAAAAGCCACAACTAGCAGACGGACCTCTTCCTCTGCTCGCTGACGCACCCTCGATTCCACAAATCAAAGCTGCACGTCTTCACGCCCTCCTCATTGCGTACTACCGCGTCCTGCAAGCCAACCGCCTCCTCCCAAAACACCTATTTTGGTCGATTGACCATCTTTCCGCACTTTTCACGACACCACATCCGGATAGAGGCGTTCAACTTCTGGCTATACGATGCTATGCGCTCCAAGCCGGGATGGTTGAACGGGAACGGCAGGCGCTGGAGACTCGAGTGCTTGGCGCGCCATTCGAGTCGGACTGTCCGATTGTATGCGGGCAGGATGCTGAGGGAGCACCGGTCGTCATGGATGGGTGGCTGTTCCCTGCGCTGGAAGCGAAGCGAGTTGTGGACGCGAGGAATGCGAGCGTGGAGAACTCGAATGAGTTTTATATTGTCGATGAAGTGCATACGACGAGTGCACTTGGACCTCTTCGCAATGACGACCTGAGGTGAGTTTGATTCTGGCATGAGGGAAAGCAAAGGTTTTGCTCATAATTGATTTGAAGTTCATATACCGCGAACATACACGGTGTCCTTCTCCTAAAATCCAACCCATTGCCCATCCAGCATGCGGACATTGTCATGACGCCCACCGCCCAAAACGCTCTCCGCTCGCTAGCAATCCACCGTTCCCTCCGCCTGCCTGTCCTCATCTCCTCCCCACCTTCCTCCGGCAAATCCCTCCTCCTCACCTACCTCAGCGCCGCGCTGCACCCAACCCAAAAAGACAACATCGTTACCATCTACCTGGCCGACACGTCCCTCGACGCACGCTCCCTCCTCGGCTCATATGTCTCCTCGGTCACGCAACCGGGCACTTTCGAGTGGAAAGATGGCGTGCTCGTGCGCGCGATGAAGGAGGGCAAGTGGCTTTTGCTGAAGGACATCGATAGGACGAGTAGCGACGTCCTTGGTCTCGTCCGGCCGCTCGCGGAGTCGATGGGCCCTGGCAATTGGATCGGCGCGCGCGCGACGCTGGATGTGCCTGGACGAGGCGAGGTAGTGGCGGCCGAGGGCTTCGCACTATTTGCGAGTCGGTCGACGATACCGCTCAGGAACGGGGCGATGCCTGCGCCAGGCTTTCATGGCGCGCACAAGTTTGCTGAGATTGTAGTGGATGTGCCGACGCCGGAGGAAGTCAGGATGATTGTGGATGAGAAATATCCGAGGCTGGCTGGGGTCCTTGCGCAGGCGCTCATCAGGATGTGGGCAGATGTGCAACGGCTGGGGTATACGGCGTCGTCCAGGCCCGTAGGGCTCAGGGATCTGGAGCAACTTTGTCGAAGGATCAATCACATTCTCCCGTCTAACCATTCGTCGTCGTCTATGGACGTGGATATGGACGCCGGGGGAGAAGTTGCTCCATTGCAGGATATCTTCCCCAACCCCACCTTCCGCGAAGACATGTTCGCCGAGGCGCGCGACGTGCTCTTCGGCGCGGGAGCGTCGACGTCGGCAGCCCGCGCGCATAGGGATCAGGTCGCCGCTGTGGTCGCTTTGCATCTCGGCCTGGACGACGAGCGGCGGGACTGGATTCTCACCGGGCGCACGCCCGAGTTCGACGTCGAAAAGGACGTCAACGGCGAGACGGTCGCCGTGCGCGCGGGGTATACGCGGTTGCGCGCGCGCCCCGCCAAACCAGGCTCCGCCTCTGCCTCGCTTGCGGCGGCGGCGGCCAAGCGGCCGTTTGCGATGCACAAGCCCGCGATCGGGCTCATGGCGCGCATCGCGACGGCCGTGTCGCTCGCCGAGCCGGTGCTGCTCACGGGCGAGACGGGCACGGGCAAGACGACAGTGGTGACGCATCTTGCGGGGACGCTCCGGCGGCCGCTCGTCGCGCTCAACTTATCACACCAGACCGAGTCTGCGGACCTGCTTGGCGGGTTCAAGCCCGTGGACGCACGAGTGCCAGGTGCGGTGCTGTGCGAGCGGTTTGGGGAGCTTTTTGGGGTGACGTTTAGTCGACGGAAGAACGAGAAGTTTGAGGAGGGGGTGAGGAGGGCTGTGAGGGAGGGGAAGTGGAAGAGGGCGGTTGTGTTATGGAGGGAGAGTGTGAGGCTTGCAAGGGAGAGGATTAGGGCGAAGAGGGTGGAGGGGAATGTTGGGTGAGTTCTGTGATCCTTTATTCACTTTATTCGAGGTCGTTCGTTTGCTAATACCCTATTTAATTTATATTAACAGAGGCGAGGAGCGTGAAGCTGTGCCGAATGGTCTGAACGACGGTGCGCCTCGCAAGCGGCGGAAGGTAGAACAGGCGTCGCTGGAGGCGTCCGAAGCTGCTTGGGCAGACTTTGAGAAGGACGTGGACGATTTCGATATTCAGCATGTGCAGGGCAAGGGCAAGTTGGCTTTCAATTTTGTCGAGGGGCCACTGGTCAAGGCGCTTCGGAATGGTGACTGGTGAGTTATAGGTATTTAATTGTTCTCTATTGTACATGTTCTGACAACTACATGTTTTCCAGGGTACTTTTGGACGAGATTAACCTTGCCAGTCCGGAAACGCTTGAGTGCATATATGCGCTTCTCAAAGGCCCAACAGCATCCATCACCTTGACTGAGCAAGGTTCTCTCGATCCTGTCATCCGCCATCCCGATTTCCGGCTGTTCGCTTGCATGAACCCGGCCACCGACGTTGGGAAGAAAGACCTCCCACCCAACATCCGAGCTCGGTTCACCGAGATCGACGTCCCCCCGCCCGACGCCGACCGCGAGACCCTCCTCGGGATCGTGGCCCAATACATTGGAGCGAGCGCCGTGGGCGACAAAGCCGCGATCCTGAACATCGCCGAGTTCTACACTGGCGTAAAGGCGCTCTCTGAGGCGCGCGAGCTCGCGGATACGGCAAACCACCGGCCGCACTATAGCATGCGCACGCTCGCGCGTGCTCTGACGTTCGCGGCGGACATCGCGCCCACGTATTCGCTCCGGCGTGCGCTGTGGGAGGCGTGTCTGATGGCATTCACGATGGTGCTCGATGTGCGCAGCGCCGCAGTCGTCACGGAGCTCGCGCAGAGGCATATTTTGGCGGGTGTCAGGAATCCGAGGTCGTTGCTGGCGCGGGAGCCCGCGCCGCCCCAAACTCGGCAAGGGGAGGCGTACATCAAGTTCGGGCCGTTCTACCTGCAGAAGGGGCCATTGCCGGAAGACCTAGTGGAGGAATACATTATGACGCCGTCGGTGGAGAAGAAGCTCATCGACCTCGCGAGAATCATCTTGACACGAAGGTTCCCCGTGCTCATCGAGGGCCCGACATCGGCCGGGAAGACGAGCGCAATTGAGTATCTCGCGCGGCGAACAGGGCACCAGTTTATCCGAATCAACAACCACGAGCACACGGACATTCAGGAGTACATCGGGTCATACGTCTCGGACCCCGCCACAGGCAAGCTAGTGTTCAAGGACGGGCTGCTGGTGCATGCACTGCGCCATGGTCACTGGATCGTGCTCGACGAACTGAATCTGGCGCCGACGGACGTGCTCGAGGCACTGAACAGGCTGCTGGACGATAATCGCGAGCTGCTTGTGCCCGAGACGCAGGAGGTGATCAGGCCGCATCCGCATTTTATGCTGTTTGCGACTCAGAATCCCCCTGGACTCTATGCCGGGCGCAAGGTGCTCTCTCGTGCATTCCGCAATCGGTTCCTTGAGGTGCACTTTGAGGATGTACCCCAGGCGGAGCTGGAGACGATCCTGTGCGAACGGTGTCGGATTGCACCTTCGTATGGTCAGAAGATTGTTGCTGTTTTTAGGGAACTGCAGCAACGGAGGCAGGGGAGTAGGGTTTTCGAGAGCAAGCAGGGGTTTGCGACGCTCCGGGACCTTTTCCGGTGGGCGGGGAGAGATGCCGTTGGGTATCAGGAGCTTGCGGAGAACGGGTATATGCTGCTTGCGGAACGGACGAGGCGCTTGGAGGACAAGACGGTGGTGAAGGAGGTGATTGAGTCGATCATGAAGGTTCGCATCGACGAGAATGTGCTGTACGACCTGGGCGGCAGGACGTTCGAGTTCCTGGGATGCCCGGTGCCCTCAGGCGGCGAGCACAAGGTCGTGTGGACGGGCGCGATGCAGCGACTGTACACGCTCGTCGCGCGGGCGATGCGGTTCAACGAGCCGGTGCTGCTTGTCGGCGAGACGGGCTCAGGCAAGACGTCAGTGTGCCAGCTGTATGCGGAGGCGCTCGGAAAGCGACTGTACACGGTCAGCTGTCATCAGAATACGGAGACGGCGGACCTTATTGGTGGGCTGAGGCCAGTTCGTGGGCGGAGGGAGGCTGAGTTCAATGCGGTCGGCGATGCAACTGCTGTGCTCGGGCGTGCTGGGCTTGCTTTGCAGGGAGCAGAGCTGGGGCCGGGAGACGTTGAGGAGGTACAGGTAGCTATTGGCAAGGCACTGAAGAGCCTCACCGGCGCGGGCAAGGGCGCGGACCCCGACTTAATACAGGAGCTCCGGGCGATTCAGGGTGACCTGCGGCGCCTGGCTTCGCTCTTCGAGTGGAACGACGGGCCGCTGGTGAGCGCGATGCAGCAGGGCGACGTGTTCCTTCTCGACGAAATCTCACTCGCAGACGACTCTGTGCTCGAGCGCCTGAACAGCGTGCTCGAGCCGAGTCGGAGCATCGTGCTCGCCGAGCGGGGCGGAGCGGACTCACTCGAGCATCCAACGATCAAGGCCGCGGGGGATTTCAAGCTGCTTGCGACGATGAATCCGGGTGGAGATTATGGCAAGAAGGAGCTGTCGCCTGCCCTCAGGAATCGCTTCACGGAGATCTGGGTGCCGTCTGTCGACCAGGGGAAGGATTTGGAGGTGATCGTTGCGAGCTCGTGGAAGGGCGATGAGTTTAAAACGATCACGGGACCGTTGTTGGCTTTTACGAGTTGGTTCAGGGAGAAGGTGGATGTGTCTGCATGTACGCTGCGGGATATTTTGGTGGGTTGATATGTTCCCATGCACATCGGGCGATGGCTGACACAGACATTGCAGGCATGGGTCAATTTCTCGAATGTGATGCACGAGCGCGATTCTAAGATGCCTCTGGAAGCAATTTTCGTAAGTGTCTATGTAATCATCAGCTTCAGCTATTGTTGATTATATTTTTATGTTAGCATCACGCAGCCCGGATGACTCTGATTGACGGGATGAACTCGTTGCCTCAGCTTGCGCATTGTCATCGCGACACGCTACTTCAGTTGAACACCGAAGCGGACAAGAAGCTACACGAGCTTGCCCCCTTCTCTGACACTCAAGCACACGGAACCTACCCTCCTGATCGATATGTTCAGTTTGGGCCCTTTGCTATACCGAGAGGGAAGGAGGTACCGACAGTCAGTCGCTTCAGCCTTGAGGCGCCGACGTCTCAAGAAAATGCGTCCCGCGTTGTCAGGGCTTGCCAAGTGCCCAAGCCAGTTCTTCTCGAAGGCAGTCCCGGAGTGGGTAAAACCAGCTTGATCACTGCGCTCGCCAATATCGCTGGCTATCGGCTCTGTCGTATCAACTTATCGGACCAGACCGATCTCACTGATCTCTTTGGGTCTGATTTGCCGGTAGAAAACGGGAAGCCTGGGGAGTTTGCATGGAAGGACGCGGAGTTTTTGAACGCACTGCAGGAAGGTCATTGGGTGCTGTTGGACGAGATGAACCTCGCACCGCAAGCTATTCTCGAAGGTCTCAATGCCGTGCTGGACCACCGCGGCACCGTTTACATTCCCGAGCTGGGGCGTTCGTTCGTTCGGCATCCTGAGTTCCGCGTATTCGCTGCTCAGAACCCCCTGAACCAGGGCGGTGGCCGGAAGGGACTACCGCGGTCTTTTGTGGATCGGTTTACCAAGGTGTATCTCAACGACCTCACCCCGGATGACCTTCTCTTGATATCCCGTGGCATTTTCCAAGACCAGGGACACGACGAAGATGTCCTTCGGGCCATGATCCAGTACAATTCCACCATCAACGACGAGGTCGTCCTCCGACGGTCATTTGCGCGCGAAGGCAGCCCTTGGGAGTTCAACCTTCGTGACGTCATACGCTGGGGCGAACTCCTCCGTGCATCAGGAGGCCTCGCCGGGGACGCGGAGTCGCATATACGGACGCTGTACCTCAGCCGGTTCCGGACCTCGGTGGATCGTGAAGCTGCTGCCGCTCTGGCTCGCGTCGTTTTTCCCGTGATGGGTGATCACCAAATTCGGCCTCATCTACTTGTCTCGCCCACTCATCTCGCTGTCGGAGAATGGAACCTTGCTCGCGGCAACATGTCGTCCTCCGTCAAACCCAGCAATGTGTATCAAGCCCGTCTTCCCAGCCTCGAGACTATGGCCGCCTGCGTCTCGCAGTCATGGCTCGTTATACTGACCGGAAAGCATGGCAGTGGTAAGACCGGGATGGTTCGGGCGTTGGCTAACTCTACAGGGAACCTACTATGGGAGCTCACCATCAATAGCGCGACTGACACGATGGATCTCTTGGGCAGCTTCGAGCAGGTTGACGGTCGAGCACACATTACTGCGTTGGCTCAGGAGGTGCTAACCTTTACTGAGCGTCTCATGTGTCAGTCCCATGGGGCTGCTGGTCGGTATAGCCGGTATTATATACTTCTGCGGCATCTGCAGTCCATCACCTCTTTGGCTCCGGTAATCATGGAGCAGGCGTCTGAGCTACTCCAGGACCTGGCACCGATGGCGGAAGGATCTCCAGCGCTTACCTTGGAATACGAGCAGCTTTTCAACAAGGTCAAACGGCACCTCGTGTCCAACGCCTCGACTGGTCGGTTTGAATGGGTCGACGGCCCTTTGGTACGCGCGATCAAGGAAGGTCACTGGATAGTCCTGGAAGGCGCCAACTTGTGCAACCCCTCGGTTTTGGATCGCCTCAACTCTCTTTGCGAGCCGAACGGGGTACTCATGCTCAGCGAAAGGGGTTTTGTCGACGGCACAGTTCAGGTCTTGAAGCCTCATCCGAATTTCCGACTATTCATGACCGTGGATCCTCAATACGGCGAGCTTTCTCGGGCTATGAGAAACCGTGGTGTCGAGGTCGCTTTGCTGGACAGGTTTACCCCTGAGGACGAGCAGCGCTACCTCGACGACATGCGGTGGCCCCGTTCTCTGGAACTCGACTCTCGCGCGTCACCCACCAATTGCGAAGTTCTTCGACGTGGACTACACATTGTGGCGACAACGGAAAGTCACTCGTATTCTCAAACGTGGCCATCTGGGATGCCAGTCGAGCAAGATATGGCCTCATCCTCGTTGTTGACTATTGCTCCTTTCTTCGATCGGCTGTCTACGTCTGATGTACGAGCAACATTGCGTTTCTTCACTCGGACTTTACCTCCCGCGTATCGCCTTGTCTGGTTGCGTTATCTTGCTGGTTTCGACTTCGGACCTGCTGGTCAGATTATCTCCAATGCACTTCGTCAGCTGGATGTCTCGGTATTCTCGGCGGCACGTTCGAACCTCCGGGAGTCGACCGGCCCAAATGGGAAACATGAATCAAGTGTGGTCGGAATCATGGTTCGTGATTATTGTTGCTACACTATAGGCAGCGCGTTAGATATCGGGGGCATGTACTCAAGCTACTATGGATTACAGCCTTTGGACAATTTCATGGTTCTTCCTTCTAATACGCCCGACCTCCGCGAACGAGATATTCACCTGATGATACTGCAAGCCCTAAACCTTTATTGCGCGATTATTAGTTACGAAATGAACACTTCGAGACGTACCTCGTCAAAACCTCCACAGCAAAGGTCCGCGCTCGAGCGTATAGTCAACGCATCATCGTCAGTTCTGAATGAGATTCGAGACGCATCCATCGTCGTCCTAAGAAATTTCTCTGAACGTATATATTCCCAACCAGTGCGTGTTGACAGTCCCTCGTAAAAACATCTTATTCTGACCATTAGCCAGGACTTGGACCTCGCGGTCTCCCTGTTGAGCTATGCTGAACATCTCAAAAAGGCCGCAGATGGGGCTCAGATAAATTATTCCTACGTATTGACGTTGGCCAAGTGGATCCATCAGGCGCTTCAAACCTCATCGATCACCTTCTCTCGTGTTCTTCAAGAGTCAGATGCGCTTCAGAGTGCCATGATCCTAAGTACGGGTCAAGGTCTAGCAGAGATATGGACAAACCTCCTGCTCCCTCGGCGCGGCCTTTCTCGCGAGACACTGGAACGCCTGGAGGCTGCCGCGCGCACGTTCAAGACGCCTTCCGCAAGCATTGGTAAGTGTATTTCCTGTATTCTCGAAGGTGAACAGAATATTGACGAGCGACATGACTTCTACTTTAGATGCCCGGAAAAAAGTATTTGACGTTATGTGTCTTGGAACTCTTCCTCAAGCGCCTTCCACCGAAGAAGAGGAGAACATGCTCGTTCTTGCTTCGAAGCTATTGCAGGTATGATGTATCCTTTCCATGTTTGTCGAATATTCACTCAATCTACTCAGGCATCGGAAGATTCAGGATTAAGCGGCGATGTTCTACCGAGTGAGGGCACCACCCTATCTCTAGAGTTGGCGACTTTGGCGACCACATACAACGGCCTGACTACCGTAATAATTTCGTATCTTCCACCATCGATGACATCTCATAAGCCCTTCACAGGCGTCGAGACAATTATTGAGAGACATTTTAAGAGCCGCCTATCGAGATCAATCCGGTGGCCTCGTTCGCTTCGTTTCGTACCAACATGCTATTTGGGCTTCCGAAGTTGGCCTAGGTAAGTGATTTCTTTTTCTTTTGTGATACTGCATACCTGATTTCCGCCCTAGTGTCGCACGCCGTGTTATCAAGGGCACATTGCTATTGGCTACAGGCGCTCTTGGATTACACTTTTGAATACGACGTAAGAAAATCTCCTACAATGAACATTATTGAAATCATGCTGACGCCAAAAATAGTCTGCCTTGAATGGGCCCAGCGTGCTCCTTCATCCTGTGAACTTGAAGGTGACGCAGAAGATGAGGTTAGCCTGAAATCCTTCGAAATGAGTTGTTGTCGCTGTTGCTCACCGGCTTTATGATAGCCAATGGACAAGAATCACAATCGGATCTCTACCGAGTTACGAGGTCTCTTTAGGACGCTTCGCCGACATTATTTTATGTCACTGTGAAATTGACACGACACGCGTTCAGCAACTGGTCGGGTTCCTCCGCCAAAGCATCTTGATGGTGAGCGCTGTTGAGCTCGGTAGCGTGTTATACTGATGGGCTACATATAGGCGTCCTCGTCGTTTGCGGCCTCATATGACGAGGGATACTTGGAAAATTTAAGCTCCTGTCGGTCGCAGGGAAACCCGATTGAGCTGGCCTCGCTGGTGACTGCTCTGCAGAAAACGTCGCACGAAGCATTCTCGCAAAATTTACGTGCAATTATGGAACCTGCAGTGAACCGACTCGTGATTGACTCAGCCTCGTCAAAAGCTATTAAAGAGCTCGGTCGCTGTTTCGTAGCTTTGAACAAGCTGCTCATCGAGACATACGTGCCAAATATTCCCCTTGACCCTGCTGCGGTATTGGAGTGTTCAGTGGAATTTTGGGGAGACGAAGAAGTACTGTTGGCGGAACAGCTGGACTTGCACACCCTTCACGAGAAGAGAGTCACTGGAAACGACCAGAACCCTGTCACACGATATATGGAAGCTGCTCTCGAAAACGTTCGCCAGAGACTATCTAGCTTCTCTGTTCCGGTTACTCGGCGCTCTGAACGTCAACGAGTGGCCACGTTTTGGGCGGAGTACCAGCAGTTCCATTCACAAGTCGTATCGGGAGCAGGGGTTACGGCAATAGTGTCCTCTGATGGCCCTTGGGACTCGTCGCTCAACATGCGTGAAGAGGTCATTCAAGAGTCTATCGCCACTTTCTTGCAACGGATGGAGGAGTCGTATCCCGAGTTCGAAGACATTTTCTACCCTATGAAGCTGGCGTTGCAATACCTACGGCTTGGTTTGCGGCTTATCCGCTCCTCATCGAGCGACGACTCCAACTTTTCTCATTCCAGACTTGTGGAAAATTTGCTCCAGTTCCCGTCTATGCTCAGCTCCCAGCTGCTGGCTTCCCAAAGGGAGGTGGTCGCTGGCCCGAAGTCGTCGGTCTCGCTGTCCGATCAGGTTATCTTGCAGCTCTCTTCCGTTTCTTTACTTTCGGCTGTCCAACGCGTAGGAGGGCACGTGAAAGACGTCGAGGTTCTGTACGAGCGCATTTCTGCACTATGGAAGCTCGACTGTGCACGTAGAGAGAAGGCAGAAGCTCAGTCGCTCTATCGAGTTGCTGAGCATGCGATGGTCAACGACGAAGATGAAGAAGCTAACGAAGTCCTTGCTCTGTTCCCGACGTATGAAGCGGATAACGAAGACGCAATGTCACCCGAACAGCAAGAAACATCCAAAGTCTCCCAGCTTCTCAGCCCCTCCCACATCCATACGCTCTGTCGCCTTCACATTAGTCTCTTCGGTGATAGGAATTTGTCGCAATCCGAAGCACTCAAAGATTTCCTGGGCTTTGCGCAAGGCGTCGTTGACTCGGAGTTGAATTCTAATCTCCCGGCTTTTTCTGAGGCGTTGGATCATCAGAGTCTTCCCTTCCAAATCCTTCGGCTGCAGCACTTGCTTGATGGCTTACATATGAACTCGTCGCAAGCACCTAATTTCTACCGCGATTCCAATGTTTACGAGGCTCGCAAGGCGCTCAAAGCCGTTGAAACGCTCGACTCACGACTCGTCGAACTAATAGCCGAATGGCCCGATCAGATGGTTCTTCAGCATCTCCGGGAGCGATGCCAAGCAGTCCTACAGCTACATCTGGATAGTCCTGTCGCCAAGATTCTCTCCGTTGTTGAGGCGCTGCTGATTCAAACTGACGATTGGGAGATGTACGCGCATCGGAACAACTCCCTTAAAGAGTACCAGCACACGTTTATGAATCTCATCGTCGACTGGAGGCGACTGGAGCTCTCGAACTGGAGGGCGCTTTTGCAGTCGCAGTACGAGTCTTTCTGCGACGGTGTGTCAACGTTCTGGTTCAACCTCTATGATGTGGCGATCCGCAGCCCTTTGGCGTCCACGGAAGAGGACTTCCCGACCTTCATCGCTCAATTGCCGTCTCTCCTCGATCAGTTTATTGCTTCCAGCCCTATCGGACAATTTGAGGCACGCATGGAGCTTCTGCGATCCTTCATCTCTTTCGTTCACTGTCTAGCTGGAACGAAACAAGCACCAGAGAGGACGTACCTTCACCGTGTTGGCTGCGTCCTGCACTCCACTTGGACGTACTACGATCTGTTCTCGTCTGCTCTGTCTCAGTCGTTTAGCAAGAAAAAAGCGGCTTTGGAGAAGGAGGTACAGGACTTGATCAAGCTAGCGAGTTGGAAGGACGTCAATGTACACGCTCTCAAGCAAAGTGCTCAGCGAACGCACCATAACCTGTACAAAATTATACGCAAGTTCCGGGAGCTGATGAGGCAGCCTACCTCCGACCAAATGTCGCTCGTTCTGGCAGGAGATTCTGAGGGTAGCTTGCTGCGATCAGATGTTGGGGTGCGCGACGAAGGGATCATCACGTATCCTATTCCGAAGTCGCCCACGTTCCCACCTGTCACTCATGGCGTGCTATCCCAGCTCAAAGATATCTCTCATACCTTCTCCAGGTTCTCAAACTTCATCGAAACGAGTATTCGCCCGGCTTTCAACCAAACAACAGCAGACGTCGCGGACGAGTTGGCTGTCAACATCATCGTAATCAGCAAGGAGCTGGCAGCGACACCCATACCCGGCGATCTATCCAAGGAGAAGAAAGAAAAATTCTCCAAGGCGCTTCTCGTCCGGAAGCGCAAGGCTTGGAGTGATCTGCTCAAGGAGCTCAGGCGCGGAGGTTTCGCTACTGGCATCAAACCACAGGTGGCTGAGCAGCTTCGCAACGAGGGCTGGGTTCGGGAACAGCCCATTTTAGACTCGAAATGGTCTTTCTCAGTCGACAAGTCGGAGTACTACTTTACCAGACTTCGCGGCGTCCTTCCCAGCTTCAGGAATCTGCTTTCAGACCATCACACCGATATTAACACTCGAGAGCTGCAGCGAGCTTTAGCCCTTCTGGAGTCCGGGTATTCCTTCGCTCTGGACAGCCGGAGATGGTTCGTTCCTTTTCCCTTTGAGAACCTCACGTTTCCTGATGAAAATTTCCAGTCTGGCTGGATCAATCCACGACTTTTGCCAGGTTTCTGATATCACCCGCCGGCTGTATGCGTTGTCGACAGAGGGGTCTGTGATCATTGATGGACCTGCTTTGCAAGCACTGTCCACCTCCCTTCGGAGCGCAGTTGTTTCACTAGAAGAGGTGGTAGAGGGATCAAGAGCCTACTTTGCGCTTCAGCAAGATAGGATAAGTTTATCCGAAGCTGCGGAACAGTCACTACAAGAGTTACGCTCTCAGGGAACTCGTTGTATCGAAGAAATTGATCCTGTCGTGCGAATCCAGGGTTCGCTGCCCTTCGTGGATCGCATCCTCCCGAGTACGTTATTTTTATGTGATCGAAATATCCATGCTTAACGACAACTTTTCGTCAAGGTGAACGTGAAATTGCGGACAAGGCACTCGACTATTTGCGTTCGCTGCCGTCAGCTTTGGTCAAGGTTTCCGTGGAAGAGCCAAGGTTAAAGTACCTCCTAGACCCTGTCGTCTGCTGGCTCCAAACGTTGGAGATGCCATCCACGCTTTATCCTATCAATAACCATGTGCTAGATAAGGAGCAAACAGGCGAAGAGGTCATCAATATCATGCTAGTCAATGTGCAGATCCTTCTAGCGCAGCGTCCACCGCCTACCAAGGAGAGCGACGACGGACAGCCGGAGGACAACTACATCCGGGATGGGCTACGGGTTGCGACAGACTCTGTCCGATGCCTGTCGCTCGACAAAATCCAGTCGGCCCTTAGTGCACTTTTCGTCGCGCACGCTGGCCAGCCCTTCGAAATTATGCGACCCGTACTGAATCGCATCCTCCCTTTCCTTCATATCTACCTCACGTTCGCCCAAGAACGCATAATCGCACAGATCCGATGGGTGACGGTGCTCTTCAAGCTCCTCTTCGTGCTGTGCTCTATCATGCACACCGTAGCCAAGCAAGGTTTCTGCAGGCCTCCCGATTTGGAAGAAGGAGGTGAAGGCGAAGATGCCGGGGAGGTCACAGGTGGCGTAGGCCTGGGCGAGGGCGCCGGGTCGAAGAACGTGAGCAAGGAGATTGAAGACGAGAGTCAGGTGGAAGGGCTTCAAGGAGAGGACGAGGCAGAGCAGCCGGAGGACAAGGATAAAGAGGCGGGTGGGAAGGACGATACAATTGAGATGAGTGAGGATTTCGGCGGGGAGCTCGAGGACGTGCCGGACGAAGAAGACGAGGAGGGAGAGGCAGACGAGAAGGAGGATGAGGACGAGGGACCGGAGGAGAAGGCCGAGGACTTGGATCCAACCGACCCTTCAGCTGTCGATGAAAAACTGTGGAACGGCGAGTCAGGGCCTGAGGATAAGGAACAAGATCAGCTGGGGGAGGACAATAATCAGCAAGAAGGGAAAGATTCGGACGTTGTTGCAAAAGAGGACGAGAAGTCGAAGAAGTCTAAGGATAAAGAGCAGAAGGAAGGCCAGGCGAATGAGGAGGAGAAGGACGCTCCGGAGGCTCCGGAGGAGGAACAAAGTGCAGGTGAACAGGAAGAGGATCTACCAGATGGTGAAGCGCCTAACGAGAGTGGTGCACCCATGGACGAGCACGTCCCCGATGCTAATGCCCTCGACCTTCCTGACGACATGAACCTTGACCAGCAAGAACAAGAGGATCACGGCGACATGGATATGGAGGACGACTTACAGGACGACGAGGACGCAATGTCGGACCAAGCCCCTGAGGACGCGGACACTCAGGGTATGGACGCTGACTCTCCCGCTCCCGACGAGCCAGTGCCTGAGGACGCTCCGGCTGATGGCGCTCCTCAGGCGACGGCTGACGATGCGGAGGAGCCTCCAGAAGACGACGCCCCAGAAGATGCAGTAGCTCAGCCTGATCTTACTGCTGGAGGAGGTGATCCAAGTCAAGCGGATAATCGTCAACAACTAGAGGCTGCTCAGCAGGGCGAGTCTACGGGCGCCAACAGGGGCAGCGACGCAAAGGACGAAGCTGAGGAGCGGCCAGAGGCAGGGTGCGTTCGTTTCTTCAGAATATATGATCCACCATTGTTGACGCCAGATATTAGCGAGCAAGAAAGTGGGCCACAAGAGCATCAGCCAGAACCAACTGGTGGTGATACGTCTGGAAGCAATGCAGATGGCGTTGAAAGAGGACACGAGTACCGCCAACAGAATAGGGAACTCGCCAACAACCCACTCCGCAACCTCGGCGATGCCTTGAAAGAGGTCCAACAACGCTTCCAGGACATTCTTGAGAGCGAAGAGGGCGCGCCCAAGCCTAGCGTGGAGGAGAAGCCTGATGGAACAATCGAACAGGTTGAGTACGCGGACGAGGCCGACGAGGACATGCAAGCCCTTGGGCCTTCCGAGGATGCGCAGGTCACGAAGCTGAGCGAGCTGAAGCTGGTGGAGGAGGATTCTGCGCAGCAGCCTCCCATGGCACCGATGGATGTTGACCCTGCGCTCCCCGAGCCTGAAAAGCAGCCGCCAGTGAACCAGATGCACAGCGAGCCAACTGCGGAGCGCTTGCAACCCGACATCGAAGGCGCCATCTCGCAGATGAACCCTCGCGAGATGGACGGCACGAGACATGTTCCAACGCTTCCTGACTCTACCTCCATCAAGGCTGATCAGGACCTCGAAGACGACCCAACGACCCAAGCCCAACAAGAAACCGTCGAGCTCGCGCTGCGCGAATGGCAGTCCTCCGGCCAACCCTCTCAAGGCGCCGAGCAAATCTGGCGCCTGTACGAATCCCTCACGCACGATCTTTCCTATGCGCTCTGTGAGCAGCTGCGCCTCATCCTCGAGCCGACGCTCGCCACACGCCTCAAGGGCGATTACCGCACTGGAAAGCGTCTTAACATGAAGAAGATCATCCCTTACATTGCGTCCGACTACACCAAGGACAAGATCTGGCTCCGGCGCACGCGCCCTTCGCAACGCGAGTATCAGGTTCTCATCGCACTCGACGACTCGCGCTCGATGGCTGAGTCGCACTCGGTGCATCTCGCATACCAGACGCTCGCGCTCGTCTCCAAGGCGCTCAGCCGGCTCGAAGTCGGTGACATCGCGATCGCCAAGTTCGGCGAGAGCGTCGACGTACTGCACGCGTTCGACCCCGCTGCCGCATCCGGCGGCGGGCCGTTCACGGACCAGGCGGGTGTGAAGCTCGTGAGTGCGTTCAAGTTCGACCAGAAGGCGACGGACGTGCTCGCGATGCTCGAGACGAGCCTGCGGGTGCTCGAGGAGGCGCGCGAGCGGCGGGCGATGAGCTCGCAGTCGGCGGCGGACCTGTGGCAGCTGGAGATCATCATCTCGGACGGGATATGCCAGGACCATGAGAAGGTCCGGACGACGCTTCGCAAGGCGGCGGGGCAACGGGTGATGGTGGTGTTTGTGATCATTGACTCGTTGCATTCGCACGTTGATAAGTCGTCTGCGGCTGGAGCGGCGGCCGCGGCGGCCTCGCAAGCGCAGAACTCGATCTTGTCGATGTCGCAGGTGGGGTATAAAATGGTGGACGGGCGGATGGAGCTGCAGATGGAGCGGTATTTGGATTCGTTCCCGTTCGAGTACTATGTGGTGCTCAGGGGCGTTGAGGCGCTGCCGGAGGTGCTATCGAGCACTCTGAGACAGTTCTTTGAGCGAATTTCAGAGGAGTAGGACACGGTTGATACGAATGAAGTTGTGTTTTGTATTTTGATTTTGGGCATGCAAATTAATATACTTTACATGTACATGACTGGTGGAATTAATCGTCCGAATGGATTAAGGTTCTAGAGCTGGAATGTGTGGATGTATCAGTCCGTCTGGATGTTAATTTACAAGCGAATGTCTAGCAATGAGGTCTACAATGTCGGTGGGCGAGATTTTTGCCTTGACCAAACTTTCCGCTGGTAGTCGAGGACGACGGGGACGAGGTCTCGGAGGCCAAAGTCTGGCCAGTAGGTATCTGTGAATTGTATCTGTGTATCGTCACTGCACTGAGAAAGTAACGCAAATTCATGAGGTCATTGGTCTGGGCGTGCGAGGGAATATGCAGTTACCTGCCAAAGCATGAAGCCGCTTAACCGTTTGACTCCGCTGGTGCGTATGAGAATGTCGAGTGGTGGGCTACCGGCGATGGTGGTCAGCATCCGGTCGTCGATGTCCTTTTCTGTAAGATGTCTGCGGGCCTTGAGCTCTCCTATAAAAGTCAGAAGTAAGTAGCGCGTACCTTGGTTTCCCCTCCTTCACAACGTCAATTACAGCCGTGCGTACAGCGTTGTCGATTTCGTAGTGAGAGTCGTAAGGCATGAGCATGTTAAAGATCGCTCTGTAAATGCAAACGATGTTATGACATTTTTATTATTAAGCCAAATAATGTTTTAAGAACGCACTTATCATTATGTCGAGTGAGCTCCTCAGCTTTCTGGACAGCCTCTTGCACGTTCTTGGGAAACAGCTTCTTGTCCCCTATGACGTTTAGTCGTACGCCGTGTTTAGTGAGTAACCCTCTTCAATACGCGTCCGATTGAGCCAGAGGTGTTCAGTGAATAAGCTTGGCACGTACTCGTGTTGACATATCTCTAACAGCTTGCTCTCTGCAAGACCCATGAGCGTGTCCACCTCCTCTTGCGGACGATTGAAATTGGAGATGGCGAACGAGTACACGCTGACACAGCGTATGTTCATTTTGAAGCATATATCTAATGCCTTCACATTTTATGTTAAGCAGTTAGTCAGAATTCCAAGGCTATAACATACCCGTCTAAGAGCATCGAACCCAGCATAATGCCCCTCCTGCGCCTTTTTCCCTCTCTTGCGTGCGTACCGCCTGTTCCCATCCATCTCGAACGCGACATGTTGTGGTATGGGACCGCAAGAGAGAATTGCAAGTATCCAAGCCGTGAAGCGCGCCTGAAGCCACGCCCAGAATCGCAGAATAAGCTCATGGAGGAACATGCTGATGTGGCCTAAATCCATATATTGACGCGACTCGCCTATTCGGTGTCACCCCCTCTCACCCCCTTAACCCCTCTCATCGACATCCCTATATCTGCGAGTTTTTCTGCACCCTACCTATGTCAACACATCGAACATGGATGCTCCGAAAGCTTTTCCATTCACCAATGAGGAATTAGATGCAGCTGGTCTTCGGGGCGAAGGCGTTTCCGAGCTTGCCGTACAGGTAATGAGGACGATGCATATGACGGAGCACCCCAAACTCCTCGATCTGTCCCTGTTCACGCGCACGCTCGAGTTAGTCTCCCCTATGCAGACCCTATATCAGAAGACAGTGCATCAGCTACTCGGGCTTTCGCAAGTCCCTTTCCTCACCCGCCTCGCCAACCCTTAGCCATGCATCCCCCTACCTCCACCATCGCCCCGGATGCCACCGCTGTCGTCCAATACGCTCTCTCGGACTGGGAGAGGACCAACTACTACAACGGTATCTCTGGCGACCCTCCTGAGCTCCTCTACCGCTCGGATCTCCTCGAAAATCCCTTCCCCATCCCCAAGGGCAGACACCCTCATCTCCCTACCAAGACTGTCCATGGAGTCTTCAACACGCCGCTCAACGCTGTCTGGGACACTGTCGCTCCTCAGATCTGCGAGTCATTGAAAGCTCGGAACATTCGCTACTCGGTCATCACGACAGCTCGTTTCGTCACCCACGGCGAGGATGGGAATGACACTATGGGTCCCGTCGTGATTTGGATTGCAACTCATCCCACTACTACCACCGCCGAGAACGCGCACGACGCTTCTCCAGACATCATCGCTCTCCTCAAGGCCAACGGAGTCGAGGGTGCGGTGGTCGAATGGTACGAGGGAGCTGTAGAGAGGCTGTTAGGTCCACACCTTCTGCGCACCACCGACGACACCAACCCCACCAACCATGTCCGTCGCTTTCTCATTGCTGCGCTCGGCATGCCTATCGCTGCTGCGGAGAGGGAGGCCGATGATGCTCAGGGTAGCGTCGCGCTGTTCTTCCACGAGAAAAAGGACAAGCACGGCTCCCCTAGCGCCAGGGTCTTCGGTGTTAGCAACTGCCACGTTCTCCGCGAGGACACCACCGTCGAGTACGAGTTCAAGGGCGCTGACGCACCTCCCCAGCATGTTCGACTTGCCGGATTCCGTCGATTCCAGCGCGGCCTCGATGAGGTCAAGGCCTGCATCGGTGGCTACGGAATTGACGCCGATCTATTGGCTAGGGAGATTGCTGAGTTGGAGGCGAAGCCGAAGAGCGATGACCCGGACGAGGCGGCGGAGGACGAGACGGCCGTGGGGGCTAAGCGGGAGAAGTTGGCCAAAGTGAAGAAGGATATCGGTGTATTCGAGGCCTTCTACAAGGACACTAAAAGCCAGTGGGGTGATATTGCGTGCCGAAACATCGGTCACGTCGATTGGGCTCCCAAGATCTCTGTCGACGTCCAGGATCGCAAGTACACCAAGGACATTGGTACGTTCGAGGTTGATGCGGCGAGGTTCAAGGCCCAGTTCAAGGGCAACGTCGTCAACTTAGGAGACAATTTTACTCCCCAACAACTCACCAACATGTTTTACCCTCAAAGTGTCGGTAGAACAGCGTTCAAGTTCCCTACAAATCGCCAGCTCAGGATCAACGGTTGTGTCACGCGCGAGCTCCTGGCTGTTCCCGACTGTTTCGACAACAGCGGCGAGCCCTGCCTTATCGTCATGAAGGATGGCAACACCACCGACCTCACGGTCGGACGCTATGCCGGCCTGGAGGCCTACCTTTGCGATGACTTTGGCGTCGAGTCCATCGAACTCGCCATCTATAACTACGATAGGCAGTCCGGCCCGTTCTCCGCCAAGGGCGACTCGGGCTCGCTCATCTTCGATGGCGAGGGTCATATGGTCGGTATTCTCCACTCTGGGATGCCGAAAGGCGGGAGCAACCACGTCACCTACGCCACCCCCGCCTGGTGGGCCATCGAGCAGCTCAAACTCAAGTATCCGCACGCCGACTTCGATCGCACCGCCTTCTAAACGCACACACCATCGCCCCTATCCATCATGCAATAACACCGTCGGCGATGTCAGTTCCGCGACTCGTCCACGTGGGGAAGCAAAGTCAATAAGCGCCGATGTCTTAGTCTTGTTTAACCCCTGAGTCGCGAGTTGCCTCTGACATGTACTTTCACCTTAGATCCACCTCACATACCACGTCGTGCATTGCCTGTACGTGATTTGTCGAGATGTGTTGTATATCGTAGTTTTGTGAGTATTTTTTGTAGCAGAAAGTCGACCGCGAACCTCAATCGTAAAATCCAGCACTGGCAAGAAGGGCCACGACTGTCGCACCGATCGTCGCCCCAGGAGTGACGAGGGTGGGCAAAATCTACCGTCATATATTGGCTGCCCCGAAAGTAGTACGTGCAACCGTCCCAGCAGCGAAGCACCATCATGTCAATGTTACTCGTGAACAGGTTTGTAAAGCCAATATTTCTGCGGAGATTTATTCCAATCGTTTACTATCTCGTACGGTCCCTCCGATATTTCTTTGGTGCGATTGCGATCAATGACAACACATTGCTCACCCTAAAAAACATGTACACTTTTGCTGCCTACAGCCATCGCGCAATCGATCGCAAAGCGATGGACTCTGGAAAGCGCAGGCCAGCAATATGTCCACAACGTCGGGCCCCTGATCTCGTTGGTATCGATGTTCGCGAGGATGTAAACGTCGCGAAGGGAACAAAATAGACATTCAAAGTGCTGCCCTTCTGTGACTAGGCTGCATTCACTTCATGAAAGCCGAACGTGTCTGCGAGCTTGAGCGATGGGGTGGACGACGGCTTACCACACGTCCGTCTTATGTTGTTCAACCTTGCGTGCAGCGTAATGGTTTTGATGCCTGCATACCGTGTATGTAGCTAAACATAGAGGTACTACTTTGCTCGAGAGTCCTTCGGAACGTACACCGGGCCATAACTAAAGTCTAAGAACGCGCTGGGGGATAAATTCAGAGTCAACTCAATCCAGATATTATTTTTGGAAGATTTTAGAGCATATAAGCGGGCTTCCTGCAGGGTAACACAACAAACATTTTAGAAGGTCGAGGAAGAGCTGTCGAAGACTGTTGAAAGTTGGTTAGGCTTTGTTTAGCTTCGAACGATGATCCAGACTTCGGACCGGAGTTGCCTTTTACGTCGGCCTGCGATCAGCTTCCGGGGTCTAAACTTGTCCAGCTGCTGTCTCGCGTCTGTCTTCGCCAGTGTCGACTCGGACCTCCCCGCCCTTTCCATCCCCTCCTCTTGTCTCTGACTTCCTGCCATGGGTCCCGGAGAGAACTACCACGAAGCCCATGCTGAAGAAATCAAAGCCCTGCTCAGCGACGACAAGCTCAGCCAAGACTTCAAGTTCGAGTTCTCAGATGACTCGGATCGCGTCCAGGACATCGAGAACCAGCAGCGCCCAGTCACGCCTCGACGTTGCCCTTATAAATGGAAAGGGATTCTGGCTGCTACGCTGGCCGGCCTAAGTCTTGTGTTTCTTTCGGGTTGCATTCATAAACACGCTAGTTCGTCTTGCACTCGTGAGCAGCCGTGTCCGCAAGCTGCCACTAGCAATGCGGGGAAGTTGTTCAATAACGGGACGCATGACTTTAAGAGGACGGTTGTTATGGTGTCAATAGACGGCTTGAGGTGCGTTTTCTGGGCTCAGCTGGGTTGCTGCGGTAGTGTCAAATGCTCATGGTTGTTGCAGAGCGGATTATCTCGACAGAGGGTTTACCCCGCATCTGCTAGATATCAGTAAGAAGGGGTTACGGGCTAAGTATATGAAGCCCATATTCCCTGTGAGTATCAGGTTCTCCACGTTCGCTAATTTGTTTGCTGACTTCGACGAACAGACACTTACGTTCCCGTACGTCAAACGATTTTGGTTATCACAAGCTTATCCGCTGACTTCACTTCACACCTTCACAGAAATCACTGGGCACTTATGTGCGTTGACATCAGTCCCAAAAGATTATCGCACTAAATTCTTTCATAATAGGACTGGCCTACACGCGGAGTCGCATGGCATAGTCGCCAACGCAAGTCTCACAAAATTAATCCACACATCATGTTGTCCTGACTCCGCTCCGTAGAACTTCTACGACCCTGTCTCTGACAACGTATTCGCGTACAACAAACCTGAATCATGCTGGAATTCCTCGTGGTGGTATGGCGAACCGGTTCGTTATTCATTGAAAAATATTTGGGGTTTGGCTAACCTATGAGCAGATGTGGGAGACGGCCGAGAAAGCTGGTATCACCACCGCCAACCTTATGTGGTAAGTGTTCTCAGAATTTATTATGATTTGATTTTTTCAAGAAATATCCAGGCCCGGACCGCCTGTCACGAGCGACGGAGGGTCCTCGACTTATTTTATCCCATGGCGGGTGCGTCCTGTGCTTACCTAAAAATCTGGAAATTGTTGTTGATGGGTAATCTAGGATCATGTCCCTTTGCGGGAAAAGCTGGATCAGATTCTGACCTGGGTCGACCTTCCTGTGGAGACGCGTCCCCAGCTCGTCCTAGGTCAGCTCCATTCTTCTCGATTTTTACCGGAATTCTGATTTCTCATCTGATATTATCACAGCATACGAGCCATCCCTAGACCAAGCCGGCCACCTGACAGGCCCCCTATCCCTTCTAGTCAATGTACGTCCCCCCAACAAAATCCAAAATACTCGTAACCGTTGTGAAAGTTCTCTTACTATGACACCTCGCTGTGTAGACTACGCTCGCCGAAGTGGATGTCTTCGCCAAAGAGCTGCAGGAATCCCTGGCAGACCGGAACTTGACCGACATCGTGGATATCATCTTTGTGAGCGACCATGGGATGACGGACACCAGCCACCCAGAGTGGTTCTTCATCGATGATATCCTGGGAGACGATATTAATCTAGTTGAACATTCTGATGGTGCGCTACCATTCCTTGCTGTGTTCTCCTCTATTTTGCCCACCGCCAACTAATTTCGTTGATTTTGTTGCGCCGACCAGGCTGGCCGTCGATGGGCCTGCGCTTCAAGCCCGAGGCGGACCTGACACGTATCTATGACATTCTGTACGACGCCGCGTCCAAGAACGAGGAGAAGTTCGAGGTGTTCACGCATGAGACGATGCCCGAGAGGTACCACTTTTCGAACAACTACAGGATCGCGCCGATCTATGTTGTCCCGAAGGAGGGCTATGCACTCGCGACGCATAGTGAGGATACGACGCTTATGTCCAAAGGAGTGAGTTCCCCCTTTCCTGTGGCTTTCGACGACTGTGATGCTGATGAACAAAACAGAACCACGGATACGATAACGAGAATCCGTCGATGCACGCCATGTTCGTCGCGCACGGACCCTTCTCGTTCGACGCCAAGGCGACGTCTTTGTCTTCCCGGTCTGCGGAGGCGTGGCACAGTGTGCAGGACGACGCGTATGTGATGCCCGGGTTTCCGAACGTCGAGATCTATAACTTGATCATGCGGCTGCTCGATGTTGACGAGCAACGGTGGGCGCCGACGAATGGGACGGATGCGTTCTGGGATGCGTATTTGCCGGAGGATATTTGATCGTTCTAGTGGTGGTGATGATAACTAATACGGGCTAGGCTTAGACTACAGGCTGTGGGGTCAGTCCTGTCCGAGTTCAGTGCTCGGCGAGTTCAGCGTTATTCGGCGCGTGTCCTGTATGCCAGCTGATGATCTCAGAAACGCGTTTTTAGACGATTCGTGACTCGGGTAGTTAATTCAACGTATGATTGCCTTTTGACTAATAGTTTGCTGTACATTAATTTAAACGTCTTCCTGTAGAAACAGTAATGGGTTACTTGGATCGTTATTAGTCTTCCAGTGAGATCTAGATAGACTTCGAAAACTGAGGGTGCTCCGAGTCCTCCAAGATATTGCTGTCGAACTGTTGAAATTAATGTTTGTGTCAACCAGTGTGACGTCGCTGTTCTATCAGCTCTTTCCATGTTTTCAAAGCGAGCGCATGCTTGAATAATCGCTAGACGTCGGCGAGTAAAAGGAGGCAAAGGCCGTGTAGGAAAGGTTGGTAGAAGGTTGACGTCAGGCTCAACTTACACAGCCGCGCCGACGAGTCGGTGGGCGCATGGTCCGAGCCCCCGAGGACTGGCGCTTAACATGGTAACGACAAAAGTTAGTGTCTCCGCATGACATCAATTACCCTTCCCAATGCATCAGGTTCATACAGCACTCTGCTAACACCACGTCCAGCACGTTACGACTCGGGGCAAACGCATCGAGGCAATGATACTTGAAGGGTACATTCTACCCGTCTCCGTTCCTCATAAAAGGCCAAAACACCGTCGTCCGTTGTGCCCGACATCCGTACCCAGCCTCCTGCGTTGCTGTCTCACCCAGGCTCCGGGCCCTCGCTCTTATATTTATCAAGACCCACATACCTGTAGCAACAGCATACACATATATCTTCAACCCCTCCCCCACTATTCCCCTCAAGCTTGACCACGTATACCCACGCCCCGCCCTCGAATGACCACACCCACGAACAAGAACGATCCCTCCTCATCCAAGGTAGCCAATTCCTCCGACGGGCTCCGAAACCGGGCCAATGAACAAGGACGGCCGCAGAGCCAACAATGGTCGCGTCTTCTCGTGCTCTGCATCGCCGTCGCCCTCGGGGGCGTCGTGACAGCACGCGCACTATGTCCCGACGTTGCTTGGCTCTCAAGACAGCATATCGACCTACTCTGCTCGGTGCCATCCTCCCTCCTGAACGGTTGGCACGCGGCCCCAAATACGATGTCTAATGGGACGCACGAGTTCCGCGAGACGATGATTCTCATTTCCGTTGACGGACTAAGGTGCGTGTGCTGTATACCTGGGCACAGCTAACGCGCATATATGCTGACTGTTGTATGCATGGTAGACAGGAGTACCTGGAACGAGGGCTCACTCCGCATCTCCTCGAAATGAGCAAGACGGGTCTGCGAGCTGACTACCTGAACCCCATATTTCCAGTCAGAGCGTTCTCTATGAAATGCTTGAGTTGTGTTGACTGACTGGTGAACGTTCATCAGACATTAACATTTCCGTGAGTGTCATAATGAGCATAGCTTTCGCAGTGTTCGCTAACATGCATGACAGGAATCACTGGACGCTCATGTAAGGGAAATCAATGTTAATGCGGAGCTTATCTTAAATGTATTCGGGAATTAGGACAGGGCTGTGGGCGGAGTCCCATGGGCTCGTTGCAAACGTATGTTTCCTCTATTCATAAATTACACTTGTCCTTACGCGCGCCTATGGTGATCACAGAAAATATTCGACCCTGCTACAAAGAAAGTCTGGTTACCCACCAAGAAGGAATCGTTCGAGCCCGAATGGTGGTTTGGCGAACCAGTATGTCTTCCTGATAGCAGCAAAACGCGCTATATTTTTCTCTTCTTTTGGCTCATCGACATACCAGATGTGGGAGACAGCTCAAAAAGCTGGCTTGAAGACCGCTGACATCATGTGGTACGGAGTCCTCGTGTTATCCAAAATTTGATCCAAAAACTAAGTTTATCAACAGGCCAGGACCTCGCACCTCGCAAAGTGGCGCCACGCCGACATATTCCGTGCCGTTCAATGTGCGCATCATGGTCTGGCATGGCAGAATTTTTCCGCTAAATTGTGTTATCGTTATAGTTCTCGTATCCAATAGATGCAAAGTTGGATCGAATACTTGAGTGGATGGACATGCCGATCGAGGAAAGGCCGCAGCTTATAACGAGTGCGTGACTCTTCCTAAACTTCAAAATTATCACTAATGATTAGACAGTGTATGAACCATCGCTCGATAATTCGGGGCATGAGACAGGACCACATTCATTACGAACCAATGTATGTAAATACACTTTTACCTGATTTTTGAAGACGGCTAACGTATTATCAATCAGCAAACGCTGGCCAAAATCGACAGCTGGGCAGGAAACCTCACAGCATCCCTCCAAGCGCGCAATCTCAGCGACATCGTCAACGTGGTAATATTGAGCGACCATGGAATGGCTGATACGAGCGCACCCGAGTTGATATACATGGACGAGATCCTTGGAGAGGACTTCGTCACGATTGAATACATCGATGGTAATTGCTTTCTGTTCTTTTTTCATTCTCTTGAATAACCTCTTGTCTGCCACAGGCTGGCCGTCCATGGGCTTGCATCTCTTCCCGGAAGCCAACGCGTCCCGCATACTGGAGAAACTCTACGCAGCAGAGGACCCCACAAAGTTTGAGGTCTTCACGCGCGAGACGATGCCCGCACGGCGGCACTACGCCAACAACCCGCGCATCGCGCCTATATTTATTACGCCCCACCTCGGGTATGCACTCACGACGACGGTGTTGAACGGAACGGAGATATCGGTAGGGGTGAGTGCCTCCCTCGAACCTTCTCCTTGTGCCGACATATCTGATGGCGCTCGTGGATAGAACCATGGCTGGGACAATATATACCCCGACCTGCGTGCGGTCTTCCTCACGCAGGGCCCGTTCGCGGAGAGAATGAAAACCAAAGCTGCAGCCTATGCCTCCGGATCACCTCGGAGTGATTCGGACCTCTGGCAGTCAACAAAAGGCTCTGGCTCGGACGGCTACGTGATGACAAACTTCAACAATATTGAGATATATAATTTGGCGATGCATATGCTGGGCATTCAGGACCGCGCCGCGAGTAATAATGGGACGGTGGGATTTTGGGATGCGTACGTTTAGTTTAGAGAGGATTGTGTGATTGTAATTGTTTCCGTGATATCCCATCTCATCATTTGCATGACATTATTTATTGGAGATTGCATTCGCCATACCAATTCAGAGTGCGGGTCTGACATAGATGAATCAATGACTTGCAGGCGCTGCCAGTACGTATAGTGAGGCTTACAATGTTTCATAAAGACGTCCAGAACCAAGCTCAGTATAATACAATTACATGATGCAGAAGCTTCACTCCATTAATCGGACACAACCTTGATCGAGGCGGAGGCAAAAACTGCAAACCAATAGATGGAAGGGCGGAGGAGAAAGAAATAGATCATTATGATTTCGTCAAGTACCATATCCCGCCTCTGTCTGTCTAAAATCCCCCCTTTTCTCTCCCCTCAACCCTCGGCGTCGAACACGGTGTGGTGCGCCTCGGCGACGTCCATGTGCTCGCCGGTGGCGGTGGGCACGTACGCCTCCTGCGGAACGCCGGTCTCGTCGAGGCCCTCGGCAGCTTCGATGATCTCGTACATGCGCGAGGCGACCTCGGGCGGGGGCACGCGGCCCGAAAGGATGTCGCGCGCGGGGACGGGGGAGCCGTAGAAGTCCCGGTTGGCGTCTTTGCGCTCGATGAGGACGGTGCCTTCGAGGGAGAGGCCGGCGAAGAGGCCTACATACGTTACACGAGATTAGCTTGGGACTTTCAACAAGAGATAGGAGGCGGGAGGTGGGGGGTGGTAGTGTACAACTTGGAAGAGGACTACGCACCCTTGCTCTTCGAATACGAGAACATCGGCGCCGGATGCGCGAGCGAAGCCTGTACGGCTCCGCCAGTCCCGATGGGGCCCGCCGCGGCGCTCACGTTGCCGCCGATGGTGACGTTGCCGCCCATCGAGAACGCGCGGACGGCGTCTTCGCTATTGAGCACGATCACAAAGTCGGTGATGTCCGCGCCGATCTGGAGGCCCCAGCCGAGGCCGCCGGTCGCGATGCACGAGGGGGCGGACCACGAGCCGTCGGGCAGGCGCGCGATGACGAGGCCCGAGCCGGCCTTGCCGGAGAACATGAAGCCGGCTTTGATCACTTGGAAGACGGCCAAGCCTGGATGTGCCGTGCGAGGGTGGGTCAGACGAGGTTGGCGGGGAGGGGAAGTTGGTGCGCACCTCGTGCATTCAGCAAAACTGCCTTTGGTATCGAGTTGAGCGCAGATTCTGGACGATCTGGGTCCGCTATAGTCGTATGAGCTACACGAGTTCTTCCTTCTGAAAATCTTCTAAAGATTGAGTTAGACGCACCCACAAAACTGTTCAGAATCTTGGCTGCCTTCTCTGCCTCGCCAGGGAGCGTGAACGTCTGAACAAAGTCCCTGGACCCGCTGGCGACCTTACTGGAGCCCTCCTTCACGAAGGCCGTCGCCTGCACGCCCGCCTTCTGCGCGCCCCTCCGGAACTTGTCGAGCATGGACATCGTGATGGGGTCGTATCGAGAGGATAAGTCAAGTGGTAGTATTTGACTGCGTGAGGGTAGTTGGTCGTGAAAGAACTTGCTGTGGAGGCGGAGGTGAGTGTCTTGGCTCAGCAGCCGTCTATACAAAGCGCAATTGCACCGCTATAGCGATCGGTTACGCCTATAGCTGCCGTGCCATCTTCTGGCAGTTTGAGTCAACGTTCGCGTGTTCACAGGCATGTGCATCATCACAAATTCTGCAGTTCGCTCATATTTTGAACTCATGACGATAGCAAATGTATAATGGTAATAACAATGAGTGTCCAAGCTGCAACCTAGGATACAAGACTGATGACCTGCTGGTTCTGGAAGACAGTTATCTCGAGGATGGGCTGAGTGTCGCTGCAGAGACGAAGAAAATCACACAAGTCACTCAATGGCGACACAGACAATCAGCATGTGGGCTGCTCGAGGAACCCTGTCTTCATCACCCCAAGTCCAACCCGAGTCACCCCAATCTCGGTTCAAGAAAAAAGAGGCGTTGATTCCCAACACTTGCGGTCTTGACACCAGTCGCGGTAGTCATCGATCCGTGCTTGAGCAGCACCTCTTGCTTCCCAGTCACGTAGATCTTCGTGTTCCTTGAGTTCGTTGAGAATGTTTGTGACTTCCAAGAGGTTCTCTGCACTCGTCAACTGATCAACTGGCACCGCTTTATCATAAAAGGTGACGTGATCTGGTTCAAAATACACGCATAAAGCAAAGTCAGAAGCCGTTCACTGCACGCCGTCAATCGTCAACTTAAGATAAGATACACGCACCCATATCCCATATTTCTGACTCCATGCATACCTGGTAAATCTCCTCGCAGCCAACGCGGTCGAAATTAGGCTCGGTGCTATCCTCGAGGAACTCACGATTGACTTCGCAGATGTGGTCGTCGTCCGCATCGCCAAAGTCGACGAGCCTGATCTCGCACATGTTGGTCTCCGAGGGACGTATGGCAATGTTCCTCCTGTCGTCGATGCCGCAGTGCTCTACACCAGCTTTGTGGAGGTTGATAAGACACTGCAACATAAGCTTTCTATGAGACGAGTGTGTCAGGAAGCAATCGAGAGACCATATTAACGAGG
Organism: Coniophora puteana RWD-64-598 SS2; assembly: GCF_000271625.1. Classification (NCBI taxonomy): domain Eukaryota; kingdom Fungi; phylum Basidiomycota; class Agaricomycetes; order Boletales; family Coniophoraceae; genus Coniophora; species Coniophora puteana. Next base: position 680,917 of record NW_006913071.1, on the reverse strand, counting down.
ACATGATGTACGTACTTCGCGCGTTGGGGGAGCTTGTTGAATGACCGAGGCAAAGGTTGCCCACAGTCCTCCATAACAAGGACCGACAGCCGACCATCCTCAGCAGTGCACCCAGTGTAGTAGCCATATATCCACGGCACACATATTCCCTGGAGACCAGAAAGCTTTCCGTTGTAGATTTGCGCTTCCTTCCTAAGCTTCTCAGTCGCTTTCTTCCCGTACCCAGCCTTACAAATCACCGTGTCCTTGCCGTCCCATGGGGTATCCAATCTTGCCCGGAGAACAAAAGGTTCGTGGAGATTTTCAGGCGGAATTGTGGAAGAGTCCCCTCGAGAAATGAACTCTATGATCTCCACAATACGGCGAGACGTATCATCAGAGGGGTGGGCGACGCTGTAGTCGGAGTTGAGAGCAATGAATTCATCATTGTCACCTAATCTCGAGGGATCTACAGGGAACTGTAGGATAGCCATGACCGTGAAAGCAGACCTGCACGTAAAGAGAGAAGGGGCGAGAGTGGTGGCGGACGAATAGGGGTTGATTGCTTTGGTTGTGGCGCTGCATTGCCCACTGGCAAACAAACAAGAGATAACGCAGGACTCTCGTTTTATGACCACCACTACTAAAACGTTTCAAGATTCAAAACATTTTGTCGCTTCTTGCCCTACCTGAAGGCATCAGCTTTGACGGTCATGGCTACTATTCAGTTTCCTGTGGATCTCATGGAGCTGGATGAACGCGATGAATTTGTGACCCTCGAATCCGACCCTAGCGTCGCTCCCCCTTTTGACAGTACCCCTCGCCGTATCACAGATATCACGGGGTTCATTTCTCGAGGGGAGACTTCCATGATCCCTCCTGAAAATCTGCACGAACCTTTTGTTTTTCGAGCAAGACTGGACATCCAGTGGGACGACACGGAGTCGGTGGTCTGTAAGGCTGGGTACGGCAAGAAATGCACTGACAAGCTTAGGAAAGAGGCCCTAATTTATGGCAGGAAGCTTTCTGGTCTTCAAGGTACATGCGTCCCGCAGATCTACGGCTACTACACTGGCTATACTGCCGAGGACGGTCGGCTCTCGGTTCTTGTCATGGAGGACTGTGGCCAGCCTTTGCCTCGGTCACTTAACACGCTCCCACGAAGTGTGAAGTACGTACCCCATCCCGTTGCTGGTACGGCCTTTTAATGATCCTTTTTCGCCCATAGAAAGAGTATACTGGAGTGTCTTATCAAGCTCCATAAAGCTGGTGTATGGCATGGGGACGTCGACGACGAAATGAACATTGTCGTACGTCCCTCGAAGAACGACACGTGCGAGATCAGGTTCGTCGACTTTAGTAACGCACAAGACAATCACACCTGCGGAGTCAACCCCGAGTTCCTCGAGGATACTACCGAGCCTACCTTCGATCGAATCCGGTGTAAGGAGATTTACCAGGTGTGGCTAGAATCAGAGTTATGGGTTGACAGTGCGTGCATTTCATCTTGTCAGAGACGTGCAGCAAACGGACCCCTTGACGGCACATACATAAACCAGGTTACATCCTTTTCTATGACAAGGTGGTGCCAGTTGAACAAATGACGACTCCAGAGAACCTCTTAGCTGTCACAAACATCCTCAACGAGCTCGAGGAACACGAAGATATCCGCGACTGGGAAGCGAGGGATGCAGCTGAGGCAGAGATTGATTACTACCGCGAACGGTGTGAAGCCCGCAAGCACTGGGAGTCGACGCCCCTTTACGCGAATTGATGTAGTTACAAATCATCTGGGTTACTTGACCTTAACCAAGGTGCTCGATTAAATTAAACGGACTAGCTGGGGGTGAAAGCGGTGTATATTAACGGATAACAGATGTGTTTGGCTACTTGTGTACAACTCGGCCTAGTCGAGGGTAATTAAACATTTGATTGATGAACATAGGTGGTGGAATAGTTCAACGAGGAAGAAACAACGCGTTTCGCCGCCCTCGATCTGGTCCGACTAGTCGCGAGTTGCGACTAGAGAGATAGAACGTAGTGTCTGCGTGGCGAAGTACCTGCAATAGGGGCTAGTAACCGTTCTGGATAAGATTGTCTTTTCCTGTCCCTGACGTCATCGTCGGGTGGATGATGCTCGAGGTGACTCTTCCTCGAGATTACAAGTACATGCAGAAGTTCACAAGAAATAGCATGGATCCTGTCTTCATTGATGCATAAATGATACAGGTCAAGTAAAAAGGGGCAGTGATTCCCAATATTCGCGGGCTTCACACCATCGGCGGTAGCTATCAATCTTGGCCTCAGCTGCACCCCTCGCTTCCCATTCACGCAGATCCTCGTGTTCCTCGAGCTCGTTGAGGATGTTTGTGACCGCCAAGAGATTCTCCACACTCGTCAACTGGTCGACCGGCACCTTGATGTCGTAAAAACTGATATGGTCTAGTTAAAACACATAAATACGAGTCAGAAGCCGTTTGCGACGTAATGTCAACGAATGAAATACTCGCACCCTTATCCCACAACTGTGACTCTACGCATGCGGCGAATATTTCGTAACAGCCGACGCGCTCGAAGCCAGGATTGGTACTATTCTCGAGGAACTCGGGATTGACTTCACAGGAGTGGTTGTCGTCCGCCTCGCCAAAGCCGACGATCCTGACCTCGTATCCATCGGTCTGCGAGGGACATATGACGACGTTCCTTCCGTCATCAATATCCCCGTGTTCTATACCGGCTTGGTGTAGTTTCATGAGACACTCAACGATACTCTCTCTATGAGGCGAGAAAGTGCCAGCAATTAATAAGGGGTGATATTACAGGGGATGTCGTACTTCACGCGGCGGGGAAGCTCGTCGAGTAGCCGAGGCAAGGGCTGGCCGCAGTCCTCCATGACAAGAACTGAAAGCCGGCCTTCGTCGATAGTCCAGCCAGTGTAGTAGCCATAGATGCGTGGAACGCATATACCTTGGAGACTTGAGAGCTTGCCACTATATATCTGCGCCTCTTTCTTGAGCTTCTCAGAGCAACTCTTGCCGTACCCAGCCTTACAGATTACCGAATCCTCGCCGTCCCGTTGGTTGTCCAGTCTTGCTCGGAGAACAAAGGGTTTGTGTAAGTTTTCGGGCGATATCTTATAAGAGTTTCCGCCACTCGAAATGAACCCTATGATCTCTGCAATACGGCGAGGGGTACTGTCAAAGGGGGGCATGACACTGGCGTTGGAGTCGAGAGTAACAAATTCGTCGTCGTCACCTAATTGCAAGAGATCCACAGGAAACTGTAAGGTAGACATGTCTGTGAAAGTCAATGACTTCGGGTGGAGAAAGAATGCGCGAGAGTGGTTGAAATTTCAAGGTTCAGATGATGGCAGTTGTAGAAGAAGAGGGTTTGGGGTATTGCGGTACTAAAAGCATTGGATTGGATTGCATGTTCTTTGCTAACCAATAGCGCTGCCGCGCACGACGACTTTCTGTAGAATCGCATACTGAATGACATGCGACTAGGGACATCCAATAGCGTCTTATATTTCACGGCGCTGGCTGACTTGATGGCCTCCTGAAAAAAATGTCACATACGCACCTCTTTCTGATAATTTTGATGCGGTGAGTATCCGCAATAGGGGCTAGTCGTTACACCCATGTGATTTTATTCTTCTGTTATTGACATCAGTCAGTTGTATGCTTGAGAAGTCTTATTTGTAGCCAGGAAGGAGAATCCCACAATGGCTAACTAGAAACAGCGCATAAACGCTGGCCTCAACATCCTAGATCGCCATACATAGTGACATGGTTCAAAGAAAAAGGGGCACCGATTCCCAATGCTCGCGAACCCGACGCCAATCGCAATAATTGTTAAACGCTTCCCGAGCCGCGTTCCTCACTTCCCAGTCTCGAAGACCTCCGTGCTCTTTGAGCTCGTCGAGCACTCCGGTGACTTCCCAGAGATCCTCCGCTTTCGTAACTTGGTCAGTCGGTACCTCCTTGTTATAGAAAACGATGTGATCTGCTCCAAGAAGGCACTGCATCAGCCACCTGCTACACGGTGAACATAGTGGCAAGATAAAAGGCACGCACCCTTATCCCACAGCTCAGACTCGTTGTATGCCTGGTAAATCTCCTTACAGTCAACGCGATCGAGCCCAGGCCTAGTAACATCATTGAGGAACTCGGAGCTCGCGTCGCACGCGTGGCTATGGTTTGCACCGCCAAATCCGACGAATCTGAGCTCGCAAACGTCGGTCTTTGAGGGACGTATGACGATGTTCCTTCGATCCCTGGTGCCGCCATGCTCTATACCAGCTTTATGGAGCTCGACAAGGCACTCGAGCATCAGTTTTCTATAAAGCAAGGCCCGCACGGTGGTCAGAGATCAATCATAAACCACTATTACGAGGTCACCGTCAACACGGGATGCATACTTCGCGCGGCGCGGAAGCCTCTCCAACGGTCTCGTCAGCGGCTCACCGCAGTCCTCCATAACAAGCACAGCGAGCCGACCGTCTTCAGTGAGGCCAGAGTAGGAGCCATAGAGCCGCGGAACGCATATACCTTGCAGGCTAGAGAGCTTCCCGCTATAGATCCGCGCCTCCTTCTTGAGCTTCTCGGCGCATTTCCTTCCATAGCCAGCCTTGCAGATGACCGAGTCCTTGCCATCCCACTGGCTGTCTGGCTTTGCCCGGAAGACGAAAGGCGCGTGTATGTTCTCGGGAGGACCATTGGAAGAGGCTCCGCGAGGTGAAATGAACTGTGTGATATGTGCGATACGGCGAGATATGCTGTCGAGAGGCGGCGCGACGCTGGAGTCCGCGTCGAGACTAGCGAACTCATCGTCTTCACCTAGCTTCGACAGATCTAGAGGAAACTGCAGGGTCGCCATGGCTGCGACTCCCTAGAGTCAAAGTTTTGAAACAAGATACTGTAGGAAGATGGTGCGCTGGATGTGAGCCCTTGTCTGGGCCATTGTACACATCGTCAAAAGATCCCAGCAGCACGTGTGGAACGGCTGCAAAAAGACTGGGCTTGACCTTGGCGGTTCTGGAGAGAGGACCCGTTGCTACATGACAGGGGCTCGGTACAGAAGTGGCTACTTCGGCAAAGGCCGGTCTCATTGTCGGACTCGCAAATTTGATCATCTCAACATCTGCTCGCTTGTAAATCTACCGATTATCTACGCCTGCTCCGACCCTGCCGCATCAGAATTTCTCTCTTGTTCTCCTCTCGCTCTCTTGTGCGCTGAGCGAGTCGAGGTGCTCCACTGAGATCTACTCACAATGCTTTTTTGTTATCGCAGTCCAGATGAACAGCACTGACTCTTGCATTTCCAATCTCGGACAATGTCAACAGGCATAGGTTGAAACCCAAGATGTATGCAATGATAGAGTAACTCCAAGTAATAAACTAACTAACAGCCCAAATATACCAGGATACATCGCCACAGCCGTCATAGCATTAACTGTCTGCCTCAGCGCTCAATTTCTCAATGCCATGTATCATTGAGCGTCTGCGAGCCGCTCGCGGCAGTCGTGATGCTGTTGTTCGGGTCGGACTCCCAGGTGACCTGGCCGTTCTCGAGGACGAAGTACTTGTAGGTGATTGCAGTGCTCGAGGGTAGGTTGAGCGTCGCTGCAGAGACGGACGAGGAAGAGCGTGAGTTAGTTGATTGCGTCATAGGGACAACAAAGAGGAAGGGACAGAAAGACACGTACTGCTCCAGACGGGGTAGTCGAGCGTCGAGAGGAGGACGGCGTTCGAGGTCGACCACGAGCTCAGCGCGGCGACGCTGCCGGTCAGGTAGATGGCCTCTATGGTAAGAAGGAAGACGAATCGCATGTTATTTCTAAACGTCGAGAGCAGTACTAGTGTGATTCTACGCACGTCCGAGCGAGGTCGTCTTGTTGACGCTAAACGTGACCGACGTCGTCGTGCTTTCTCCGATTTTGCTCTGGCCGCAGCTCGTCGTGAGCCCCTTGGCGCCCCACGAACCCGGCACGCTGCCCGCGCGCCTATCGAACGCCGTGAGCGCAGACGCATAGCTCCACGTCAGATCGACCGCGCTCGTCGGCGTGCCGTCGTCCCTGCTGAACTGCTCCGCGAGCCCGCCGCCGCTGGGCGTGTACTTCGCGTTGAGCGCGATGAACCCGTCCGCGAAGCTCTTGATCGCGCCCGTGAGGTTCGTGTACTCCGCGCTCGAGCTCGCGTAGCTCCCCGACGCCGCGCCGCTGTCGAACTGCTTGAAGAAGCCGAGCGAGATGTCGGAGATGCTCAGCGAGCCCTGCTGGTCCCACACGTACAGCGCGTCGTACAGCTGTTCCGCGACGGCGAACAGCGCGAGGTACCACGGGTTTCCGCCCTGGTACACGTCCTCCGGGTACCGGCCGACGGCGGCCGCGGCGCTCGCGGAGATGCCGCTGTTGACGGTGTAGATCTCGCGGAAGGAGTCGACGTACGTCTTGAGGTTGCTCAGCGCCAGGTCCGAGCACGGCTGGAACGTCACGGAGTCGCAGGCCGCGGCGGGGTCGAACGTGTGGATCGACGCGAGGACGGTGTTCGCGTCCTTGCCCGAGCGCCCGCCGCCCGTGTTTGCGGTCATGTACCCGGGCGAGGGGTTCCAGTAGGACTGCAGGAAGCACAGGACGTCGCCAGCCTGCGTGTCGTAGGTGCTGTGGTCCTCCCCGAGCGTGCTCGCGAGTGCGGAGCCGAGGCGGAGCGCCTTGTGCTGCACAGCGGTGGTGAAGAACGAGGATGATTGAATCTCTTCCCAAAGGTCGAACGTGGTTTGGTTCCAGTTCGCGGCGACGTAATCGAGGTCGAGCTTGATCGCGGGCCAGAGCGTGTTCTGGACATACGTCTGGTTGTTCTTCGAGATGAGGTAGTTGGCATAGGTAATGAACGCGGTCGAGCGCAGCGCCGGGCCGTCTTTCGATGTAATACTGCGTGAGTCCCTTATATATGCGTCCATTTTAAAGGGAGCTTACCGCGCTGCGGGCGACCCCAGCTTCCATCAAAAGCTGTCTCGTTGACGTAGAACTTTGGCTCGCCAAGACCACCGGAGCTGACGCTCCCGCTCGGGTTGGTGACCTGCTGAATGTTGGCGTATGCAACGGTAAAGTCGTCGATGAGACCCTGGTTCGAGGTGTCCTGCCCGCTCACGAGGCGGTCGATCAGGACCTGGAACGTGAGGGACGAGTCACGGATCCAAGTGTAGAAGTAATTCGGGTTCTGCAGGGAACATTGCACTCAGTATGTATTTAGAGGTGGTCATGAGGGTGAAGAGCTCACTGAGGTGCTAGGACTGGCAACGACGACACCGGCCTACGGAGATAGAGAGGAGGATGTCAGGGAGTCTACTCGAGGATAGTGAGGCATTACACACATCAGCACCAGGCGCCTTCGAGCCATTAGGACCGATGTTGTTGAGAACGCCGGTCAAGGCGATGGGTCCCTCGGAGGAGATGTAGGAGGACACGTCCTGCGCGAAGACAGACGTGCAGAGGCCGAGCGTGGCAAGCGCACCTTGGAGGAGCATCGTGATGTAGACCGTGACGCGATTCAGAGGCAGAGCACCGACGTGGACGAGGAGGGCGTGCCAATACCAGCTCGCCGTCGCGACAACATGGATTTTATAGGCCGTCGCTTGGGAAAGCCAAAGCGAGCGTAATGAGTCCATTTTTCATCGCTGGCCGCTGTTGCGTGCTGCGTTTGCCGAGGAAGAGGAGGGAAGGGCGATTTAGACCACGCGGGTTGTGGCCGCCTGACACAATGTTCCATGCGCGCTTTCACGCGAAACGCCCCACACCCCGCAGCGCTCAGGGCCGATCTGCAGAAAATAGCAGGTTCACTTGATCGCCCTGTGGCCGCTGGTCATAACGCTGGACCAATCACTGCAGACAATCCCGAGTTTTGTGGTTCGGAAGAGCGGCACAAAGAGTCGACAAGGGGAATACATGTTCCGTGGATCCAAAAAGACTCAGGCGAGGACCAGTCTTGAGCGGGTTGGACGAATATCGCAATATCACATGGAAGCGAACACCGGATTGTTGTTTGTACCGAACCATGAAGCCTGAAAACCTCGTGGACGTGGTGAGCAACTTCTGTCATCCTGGCACTTATTTTCGTCTCCCCGCTATGGTACACCGATGGTACCGAACAGTTGAACATTTGAATGGGTGCGAAAGAGGTGCGAAGCTGCGTCCGACTCATCGCGGCTTTTCTGCACTTCCACCACTGCTGCCAACACAGCGCCTAGCAACTCGACACAACGATAACAATCCTTCTCTCTGTCTCAATTTTGATCGTTCGACAGACGAGGAAGATGAAAATGAGCATTGCTTGGACCAAGTTCGCTCCTGGATGATTTTCATTTGTTTGTCAAGCAAATGAAGATTATCCAGGAGTGAACGTTGTCGTTGAACACTCTTCGCTCATTGACACCATGATCATATTCCGAACCTATCGAGTCCTTCTGCGTCCCGATGCGTCCATGCAGGTCTATTCATACCTCCTCACAATCCTGACATGTACTGTCCGACCTGATCTCGGCGCTGTCCTAGAATATGCACCATCCGATCTGGGACTATCCGCGGAGTAGAGACGCAAGGCGGGACTTCGTTGAACAGGTGAGAGTGCGCACCAGCACAGGATTTGCACCGCTGGCGGCTACTCATGGATCCACAGGAGCTGATTCCTGGGTTGCCGATCTTGCCTTGTTGCAATCATGTCGATCAACGCCGCCAGGAGTCCTCAGCGCCTAGCGCGAGCTCCTCACTTCAATATATGCGCCTCAAGATGAACAGACTTGAAGAGATCTGATACACGGGCGCTAGGCAGGAAATACCGCAGGAGGCGAGATAGATGCATGCTACATCGCACCAGCGTTGTACGACCAAGTTCTGCATTCTTGAAGCGAATGATTCATCGTAATCGCGATTGGAGATGGCAAGTCACCGTACGTCATCTTCCGAGAATGATTTTTGAGCGGTTTTCAACTCACGATGACCATCGTTCTTCCAGACATCACTCACCGACTCGTATGCATGTGGTTGCCCATGTCAAGCAGAGGTGTTGGCGGCCGACCTCAGCTTTTTGCTGCTTGTATAGCACGAGCACCTTACTGTCCTAGTCACAAAATTTTAGCCTCAACGAAATAATATTGTTCCAGTGGTTTGAGTGCATGTTCTTATGCCGTGTCAATTGGATGAAGAAAGGGAGGCCTCATGTTCCTGGGCAAAACCTTTTATCTATTGGCGCAATTTCGTACGTCTTCTATCTTGATATCTGCTGTGAACATTCTCAGGTCTCACGACGAGTCCTTGCCTTCTTCAGCTACGGTCGTAGTAGATATTGGACACATCATCCACAATCGAAATGCGCAAGTGCAAAAGGCCCAACCCACTCTCGCACCTCGGAAGGGTCGACCCCGTCCAGCGGGCGCTGGCACTTGTCATCACCCCTCCGTCGGGCGCCCATTCATTCGAAGTCCCAATAGTCTCGAACACCGTTATTAAAGCCCACCGATAGGCCCGTGACCTGCACGTTCCCCATGACCCCATGACCCATCCAACAATACTCCGCGTATCTCTCCCCCTCGGTGCTCCTCCTGGGACATTCCCTCGAACGCCTTCCATCGCCATTATCACCGCGACCTCCACGACTCCACTCCCATACCCTAGTAGGCCTGTTCCATGCCCGTCGCTGGACTCAGGCGTCTCCTCACCACAGAAGCTCATGTCGCTGGCGGTCGACTAAGCTATCGAACCCCTATCTATAGTGCCCGGCGATACGCCGCAAACCGGGCCGACGCCTCGTGGTACCCGTCCCCACCTCCATACACATCCTCAGCTCGCGCTCGCCCCCTCCGCGCTCTGGCCGTGACCAGCGCAGTGTTTGCAGGGACCATTCTGCTGGGCGGGGCGACGATACACGGGGATGCGGATGTGGACGCGGACGCAGAGCCTGATAACAGCAAGCCGGGAGGACACCGCCCCGCGTCCTTATCGTCGCTCTTCCGCGCGTACACTGTGTACGCGATGCTCTCCATCCCAAAGCTCGTCGACTGGTCTCCGGCGATGCTCACTGCGCTCCTCTCTGTTCCGGGGGTCAATGTGATCACGAGGGCGTTCGTAAGGTCCACGTTCTTCGCGCACGTACGTCCCCCTCTTGGTTCCTGATCATCTGGTTATCGTGAGTAAAGCCCCTGACGCTACATGTTCATCATTGTAGTTCGTCGGCGCTGAGACGGCGCTCGAAGCCATGCCTCTGCTCGAGCAGCTGCGGCGCGAGAACAAGGGCGCGCTTTTCGCGTATTCGGTCGAGGTCGACGCCGATCAGGCGACCGGTAACGCGGCTGCACAGCGCAGCGCGCCGCACAAGCAGGCGATCGAAGAGATGATCTACTCTATTGATATCGCGGCGGACTTTGAGGACAAGTACGCGCAGGGAGGGAAGGCGGGGAGGAGGACGTGGGTCGCTGTCAAGCTCGTGAGTGATGTCATCGGTGTCCACTCGATTGATGCTGAGATGGTGTGGTTGATTATCGGTAGACTGCTCTGCTGCCTGACGCGAGCACCTTGACGAGACTATCGCTCCACCTCTTGATGGCGCGCAGGGCTTCGGAGGGGACCTCAGTCGTTTTTCCCGGAACGCCTACTTCCTCAGATTTAGATGTGTTGAAGAAGACACCGGTCGATTCGCCGCTGACTGCAGAGGACGTCGCAGCGCTGAAGGAGCTTCATGATGATCTTGTGAGGGTTTGTAAACGTGCGCAAGAGAGGAACGTGAGGATCATTGTGGATGCGGAGTACAGTTGGTATCAGGTCCGTCCGTCCGCTTTACTTGATGTCTTGAAAGTTCCATTGAAACTAAACAACATCTTAGCCCGCGGTGGACGCATACACACATGCACTCATGGAGCGTTTCAACAAGACCAGCTGGCTCTCATGGGCCCAGACACTAGGCGGCAGCGGCAGCGTACAGCCGCTGGTGTACAACACCTTCCAGGCTTACCTTCGCCGGTTCGTCTTATCCCGTATCCCTTCTATCTTCCTCATGTTCACCCTGCTCATCAACTCGCGATGGTTGACACCACAGCACGCCCGCACACCTGCAAGCATCCCTCGCCCGCGCCAAAGCCGGAGGCTACGCCCTTGGCGTAAAGCTCGTCCGTGGCGCATACCACCCACACGAAATCGACGCTTTCGCCTCTGCCAAGGCTGAGGGTGGCTCCTCGTCTTCGCCCTCAATCTCGATATCGCCGGAAACTGAACCGCCTGTATGGACGAGCAAAGCTGAGACGGACGTGTGCTACGACGCGTGTGCGGCGCTCTTAGCTGGGCAGGTCGCGCAGGATGTTCTGAGAGCGGGTTCTGGTTCTGGTTCTAGCGGTGGAGCGCAACCGCGCATAGGGGTGTTGTTCGGGACGCATAACTGGACGAGCGTGGACCGGATACTGGATGCGCTTGTTACGCAGGGTGCTGCGAAGCGGGAGGTGAACGAAAAGGACGGGAAGGATGTGATCGTGGTTGGGAAGGAGGTCACGGAGAGGGTGGCGTTTGGGCAGCTTCTTGGTACGTCTACGGAACCTATATGTGACGAAAGATGACCAACTGTTCGTTACCCAGGAATGAGCGATGCGCTGACGGAGCATATCGTTCACTCGACGAACACCGAGACACCCTTCGTGCTCAAATATGTTCCATACGGCGCCCTCGCGGACGTGATGCCCTACCTCAGCCGCCGCGCCATCGAGAACAAGTCCATCCTCGGTGATGGCGCGGCGTCTCTCGAGCGCAAACGCGCTGGCGCGGAGATTCGCAAACGGCTCTTTGGGAGGAACGGTGTTCCTTGGTTTTGATTCGCACTGATCTAGATAGACTTGATTGTGGAACATTTGGAAATAGAAGACCGCACTCTGTTACATCCACACTCTGACAATGTTAGCATCTGGACCTTGTATTCAAGACTTTTCCACGAAATACAGCCAACGATGAGCATCATTCCCTGACGCATCGGTATGATCCCTTGATGATACTGCACGCTGATTGCATTAGTTGGGATTTAACATTCAGGTATCGCGTATCAGGAGGTTTTATGGCCATCCCCGCCCTAATTTCAGCCAAAGACCTAACTAGTCGTCATACGCTGGAGGTAACGTGGCTGTTTCAGCTTGACTGTCCAGGACATCTGTATGGTTGTCCAGGGCGTCTACATGAGTTCCGAGTGCGTTGTCCAGGTTGTACCGAGTCCGATCATCGCTGGTGCATTGCTCGAGGATGGAAGCGAGCTGTTCAGCAGGGTTAGTATCATCCACGAGTCGAACGATGCTATCTGCAAAGCTGAATGAGCCAGCCGCCCTCGCCGCGATTATCTGGATGGCGTCCTCGGACGGCGACGGAACAGGTTGCTGCATAGTTCGTCGCAACCATATCTCTGCGAAGCACGCTCTCAAGAAGTGAGCAATGTCCGCATGCACCTCGTAATCGTAGTCCTGCATATTGAATACTTGGAAGTTGTCGACGACTCGCATGGTCCGCCAATGTTGCAGCGGAACATCAGGGTGGCTGGTGAGGAGGATGTGAAAGTCGGGCAAGCCAGCGGCGCGTAACCTGTCCGCCAGGAGGCTGAAGAAGTGGGCAATTCTGGCGTATTCGCTTGGAGGTAAACATTTGTCGACACCATCGAAGACGAAGACCTGTGGTCGCCCCATCGACCACGCGTCTCTGAGACGCCTGAGCGGCTCGATAAAGAGCGGGTTGATCTGGTGGGCGTAGAATCTGTGTTTCCCGAGGAGACCCGGATCCCTGAGAAGAGCTTGGGTCACGGCATCGCGCGCGGCATCGCGTGCGGCGTTGTATTTAATCCCGAGTTGATACGCGATGGTCGGAAGGATGCAGTTTAGAGATTGCCGCTCGGGCTCTTCGTGGGGAAAGAAGAAGCATCCCCCAAGCCGCGAAGAGGCCCGAAGCTGGTCAGCGATGGAAAGAGCTACCGCTGTTTTCCCGCTGCCGCCCGCTCCATGGAACCACACCACGCTCCGACCCTTCTTTTCCAAATGCCTCATGATGTCTGTCAGCAGCTGTGTGCGGGTTCCTTGCAGGCATCTGGCTTGCGGGGAGGAGTCGTCGAGAGCGCTCAGAGGGATTTGCTCGGAGAGAGATACCCAGACGTCGTCTGCTTCGGCAATGCAACGCTTACCAGCTATTCAACGTTTTTAGCATATCAAGTACATCAACTCGGTTCGCTAGACTGCTATCTCACCTGGCATGATGGATATACGGATGGGAGGGAGTGATAGATCCAATGTAGGTACGACCGATCACGTTGAAGACATTGCTGTATTTGAGGAAGGATGGAAGCTACGCAGTGACTCACTCAATATAGAACAGGCAAGGGATCATTCCGAGCTGCTACAGATCAGACCATTAGTATACACACAACACAAGCAAACACATTGTAATCTTATGACGCCGACTTGCCTGTTACGTGGTTGAGCACGCACGAGGCTACCCATCCCAACCCGTAGGTATCCGAGACGGGTTCATCATAGTAACCGTACTTCAAATGGGAAGGCTGATTAGCTCTTCCAGATAAGCTTTCCATCGTTTCTCCCAGTTCTCCGTGACGGTTTTCTTGTCCGACTCGTTCAACATCGAGTACTGAAGAGGTCAGTCAAGAAAAAGCAAGATGTAGAATGCATGTGACATACAGTGATACTATCGCGAGCAAGCTCGCCTAGAGTGATCAAGCCAGTGATTTCACTCGCAGCCACTACCTGCCATACCGGTGAGGCAATGATCGCCGCAGCGCGGCGAAAACGACTTACTTGGAAGAAGTCGAACGTAAGACCCATGTTTCCGAAAAGGGCAGGATCATCTGAACTCAGAGCAACGGGCACACCGTTGTTCAAAAGGATAGGTAATGGGTGCATAGGCATTGACGCAGTCAGCCGCTGGATAATGCATTAGCACAAAAAAGACCTCGGAACAGGATAGATGTCAAGCATACCAGAATCTCGTTTCTATGGCAGAGTAAGCTTACCTCCACGTTAGATGCTGGACGCAACCACTCACGAGATAGGACAAACTTCAAGAGCTATTCCCCTTTCTCGACAGATTTCCATGAGCTTTGGGTGCTTGACAAGTGAGAAGCTGGAACAGGGCGTTCTTGAGAGATATCTACTGTTACGGGAGACGAGCTTACCCATGTCCAATACGCTTCGTTCCAAGTAGGATGGCATCATAGAGGTTAACATCCGCGTGTGACCCATCCCCACAGGTTTCCCCTGCGTGGAAGAGAAAGGGTATATCGAGCTTGAGCTCTTCTAACCGTTTCTTGAACCCAAGCAGTGGTTCAATGTAGTAAATGAGAGGGTTAAAGATGTTCTCGTCTCCAACCAGATCAAATCCTGGCTCGCGTCGTCACTTTAGTTTATAACCTCGGATCAGTCGAAGGCATGAACGAACCTGTGATCAAGTGAGGAAACTCTTGCTTGAGCGTGATGCAGTCGTCCATATACCACTTCATCTCCTCAGGCGAGATATTCCGAATCATTGTGTATATGATCTATGATGGCGTGTAAGAATCGACCTTCTCTCGTCATTTAAGCAACTTCTTTACCTTAACCCCGAAGAAGTCATGCGAGCGACCGTGTTCCGCCTGATTGCGCTTGAAGGCAGAGAGCTCCTCGTCAAACATTTTTAACCATTCGCGGTGAGGCACATTCTCCTCTCCGTCAATGCTATACATGAATCTGAAACAGGGTTGTGAATTCGGTTCCATGTCTACAAAGAGTCGGACGGTAACTAACCGGCGATGAAAGTTGATTCGAACCTCGACGTAGGAAATCCCATCCGCCACTAATTCAAGCAGAAACTGTTGGACGGTTGCTCGCCAGATTGGAACGTAATGCACCATGCTCTGAATGACCCGCGCTGCTTCTCTAAATTTGACCCAAATCTAGAAATCGTGAGTTCTCGAGAAGGAGCGGCAGAGTTCTTCGTGTGAATTCAAGCGAATCGAACCTTTATATTGTTGTTATGTGTCCCATACGCTTCACTGGGATTGATGGACATGCATCGTATCATCCACTTATCGAAGCCATCCTTTCCTCCGAGCTCAGAGGGAAACGTCTCCCGCGCTTTTGTCAAAGAGATCCACGAGCCGTCGGGTACCGTTTCATTGATGGATGAAGCACTCGATACGTAGTCCCTGTGCATCGGCTGGACTTGCGGGACGGTGTATTCAATCGTGATGACATCAAGTGCTCGGGGAACGCGGACGTGGATAAGACTATGCTTCAGAGCATTGTCGAGGATGATCCTGCAGTTGGTCGCCAAGTCAAAATGGGCATGCAGCACTGCGCCCTTGGGCATCTACGGCCGTGATACTGAATATGCAAAGGCGATTCGAACCACAACGAGGGCGGGGACCCACTTTACTCAGAAGTTGAAAGAGCTTGGTCTTGAGGACGATTTGTTTGCCTGCCCAAGTTTAATGGTAAAGTTAATAAGAGACGAAGATAGTCAGCTTTACCCGTTAAGAACTCCATCCCTGGAAACGCATTGGGAACACCGTCATGCTTGACTCCCCAGACGGTCTTCGCCTCTACATCGCGTATGCGCCGAATGACCTCGTCCGCTTTCTTTTCGAGAGCTGTATGGTTCGCGGCTCGCACATGATCGACGCGAAGTGCTCTGTCCTGAGAAATTAGGCTGGAACGCTTTTCATTATAAGCCTGAACGTCGATGGCGGCAGTGGTCATAACGGGGGAAGGCAAAGTGTCTCCGACCCTAACCCTAATAGACGTCTGCCGCAATCAGCGGATTCTGGCTCCGAGTGGCTCGGACCTCTCCGCGCCTAGTCAGCAACCAACACCAACTTCCGTTGAATGCATAGCGGCTTTATTGGGCACGGGAGTTTGTGAAAGAGATACTCAGGGGTTCCTAAAATATCTTGCGTAAAGTATACTTTACATGTAGTCAGTGTTCCTAGGCTATTTCTCGTTGCGACTTTCACTGGACTCCGAGTCGAGGGCAATCTGCTTCAGCACGGAAGCAAGCTGTTGGATAGGACTGAGATCATCGACGAAGCGAGTCATTTTACTAATATACCCAAAATTCCCTGACGCTCTGTCCCTAACCGCTTTGATGTCCCCCTCAGATGGCCAAGGGATAGAAGACTGGACTGAACGTCGCAGCGCTATTTCTGTTAGACGCACCCTTAGAAGACGCGTGATATCCGGGCCCGCATCGTAGCTCTGGATATTAACAACCCGTGGTGTCTTTTCAAGTGATCCCAGCACCTCCTCACATGAGGCATTAGTACTGCTCGTGAGGATAAGGTGGAAGTTGCGCCCGGGACCCCGTCCAAGGCCGTCAACCAAGAGTTTGAAGAAGTGTATGACTGTGCTATACTCCTTTGGGGAGCAGCACTTCTCGACCCCGTCTAGAATTATGACTGGCTTGTTCCCCTTGTTATCTAAGAGGTATGCCAAACCATCAAGCGGGTTGACGAAAAGAGGATTGACTTGGTGGGAATAGAATCGGTCCTTGCCGAGTAGGCCAGGATCCTGTACAAGAGCTTTCGCGATTACACCTCGCGGAGCGTAGTACAAGATGCCCAGCTGATACGCGATGGTGGGCAAGATATAGAGAAGGGATTGGCGCTTAGGATCCGTGCGAGGGAAGAAGTAGCATCCAGCTAGCCGATCTGCCGTCCTGAGTCTTTCTGCAATGGAAAGAGCAACGGCCGTTTTCCCGGTCCCCGTGGGCCCGTAGAGCCAGATGATATGTCCAAGTTTCCCATCAAGGTGTCCCATTATGTCAGAGATAAGCCGATTGCGCGTACCATTGAGGCATCGTGCGTGAGGGGATGGATCATCGAGAGCACTCAGAGGAATGTGCTCGGACAGCGCTACCCAAATGGCATCAGGATCTGCTGGAGAACGTCTGTCAGCTTGCAGCCGCATGAATTAATCACCGTCATCACCTACATCTATCCATCGTAACAGCTCAGAGCACGAAGGTTGAATATCGCGTGCTACAGATAATGGTGCTTTGAAGGTGATAACATCAGCCGGACATCATCGCTTTACGGAAGGCACTGGCGTGGATCGTTAAAGGCGGGTGAAATCGAGCGTAGCCTTTTCCCTATGCATGGGAAGCGATTACCTGGAGCGCACGAAGACCTAAAAATAACACGCATGCACTTCATTTACGAAGCATGAAGAAGGCAGGCTCAATGGTGGAAGAGAAATGTGGAATGGTCGCAAAAGGAATTTTTGGTCCGAAACTCGGATATTCCCGACAGCAACCCATTAACTAACGTAGCTACTAAGTCGATGGACAAGGTCAGATTGCTAGCAACCTAGTAGTAATTGATCCAATCATGTATTGTGCACAGCAGGTAGCATGTCACCACAAAAACGTACTGTTACTTGGCCCATACTGTTTTGTGCACCCCTCAGGGACGCTAATCCCAAGAAAGTGGGATCTCGCCCCTCAGCTTAGCACAAAATCTTACTCTACTCGGCCTTGTAAATACGAAATCTGCGTCGTGGACATGAGTATGTGAACGAGCCAACTGCTAAGCGATGACTTACCCGGGAACTGATTCCCACCATACCCCTACTACACCACGCGAGGGAAATGAAGCACAACAAAGTCATGCTGCTGAACTAGGAGCACCTTGTTCCCTCCTAGCACCTTGAAGCCGCTACATTTCCCCAGCCCCATGTTTCTCGCGTCGAGTGAATACGGTCTATATGCAGGCGGCACCCAGCAGAGCGTCTGGGTACCTTTGTAAATCCATCCGCTGTTGCGAAGGCTAAAGTCCGACCAAGACTGGACGTCAACGGTTGATCCACTTGGGATCTCCCCAAATGGGTCTACTTCGTTCGAGTCGAACAGGCGAATGGTTTCATAGTAGTGATCGCTCGAATGTAACGCAAGCAAAGAGCGGCCGGGGGAGAAGGTGAAATCGCCTTTGGCCCGAATTCTTGGATAAACCTGAGATGGTGGCTCATTTGCAGCAATGGAGGTGCCGACATTTCCAGTAGGAATAAA
Organism: Coniophora puteana RWD-64-598 SS2; assembly: GCF_000271625.1. Classification (NCBI taxonomy): domain Eukaryota; kingdom Fungi; phylum Basidiomycota; class Agaricomycetes; order Boletales; family Coniophoraceae; genus Coniophora; species Coniophora puteana. The sequence continues at coordinate 662,880 of NW_006913071.1, read as the reverse complement.
GTAATTGGGTGCTTCAGTCACGGACAAGCAATACACCTCTTTCGATTTGAGTTCAGCGCTAGGACGCGAGCTGTCGGCGTAGTGTCTGTAAGCCAAGAGAGTAAATTTGTTGGATAATGTCGACCCATGGTACACGGCTTCGACCGTGTACACGATGTTCGCATCGTTGCTGGAGAAAGTAGCACAGACGAAATTGCTCCCTTCGATTGCAGGGCTAAGAGACCCTGTGCGTGCTGGATGATTGCTGGGATGAATCCGGTGGACAAGGACTTTACGATCCCGAAGGCAACAAATTCCCGTACTGTCATGCGAAAACACGACTGCGTTGAAGCAACCTCGCACCACTCCGAATTGTTCAAACTTACTCCCCCTCAGACACCACACCACAACGCATCTTGAATATAGCCCTACTATAGTGTCGCCACTTGGAGAGAAAGAAAACGAACGTGTACAGCCCGCCTCGCTAGAGGTGAGCATACGGGGGGGTTCAAGGGCATGGTGGAACTTGTGTCTCTGAGATCGCAGCGTGATCGACTGTGAAAGGGATAAACAGAAGAAGGATTGGAAACCATAGGAAGCAGCGACACTCGTAAACACCTCTGTTGAGAAAGGCCGCTCTCCGTCGGAGCTGGCATAGCTTGCATTGAATATTGTAACATCAGCGACGCGCTCGCCACCGGCAGAGATCATAGCGGTAACGAAGCGATCGCCATGGACTCCAAGAACATCGAGGTGATGCGCCACATCCACTTCGTGGGTTGAAACTGAACCTCTGCTGGGAGGGATTGAAGGATCCCAGAGATTGATGCTACGTTTGTCATCGGATATGGTCCCGATGCGGCCATAGGAGCCTCTAGCTAGCGGTTTGCGAGGCGAGAACGCGGTGAAACGCAACCCATTGAGAGTGAACAGCTGGTCCATAATCTGGACAGAGGTGATTCGACCACCGAACGAGAGCAACGTTGCGGACTTAAGACCAAAAGGAAGTTGCATCGGTTTGGGCTTGGACTTGAATATATTCCATGCTGAAGGTAATGGCTCTAACCGAGAAGATTCGACCAGTTTTCCTGAGAACGTTTGGGAAGACGACATCTTTGACGCCGTTAAGAGCCAAATGTTGGGCTGAGCGGACCAGAGAACAATGACATGGTCGTCATCACGGAAGAAATGACAGACAAGGAGGGAGGGAGGAGGTGCAGAGTGACCAAGGGAAAGTTCTCTGACAGCGGCCAAGGTTTTTGCGTCTCTGAGACATACGGCGATGTCGCCGCAAGCAGAGGATAAAATCCACTCCCCGCACGGAGCGATTGAGACAGAGGTACAACAAGACCCATCCGGTACGCGGCACGAGGCAAACTCCTTCCATGGTTCTAGTTGGTCAGGCGGGCGATACCAGGTACTAATTGAGGAGGTCGCTCCAGCGACAATCACGAACCCTTTCTCACTATTCGCGCTCATGGCACAGCAGAGCCAATAGCTGCCGTTCATGCCGTTTAAGGTAGGCAACACGAATGATTCGTCAGGCCTTCCTCCAACCTCCCACAAACGCACTCCTTCGCGCGAGACCATGAGGATGTAAGTACCATCTGCAGAGAACGTGATAGCGTTCTCGAAGTGAATGGACCTCTTGTGACGGCACGTCGAGCTGAATGGTACTACAAAAGGTAACGACCCGATTTTAGAGCCGGTAAGTGCATCCCACAGATGTAGACTTCCGTCACGATGCCATGAAGCTACATGGGTGGCATCTGGGGAGACGGCAACTCCAACCAAGTTCAGAGGGTTGCTGCCCCTGGCAGAGGGCTGTCGAGAAGGTAAGTTTGCCACGACGTCGATTGAGTGCGTGCGAGGGCTCCACTGCGGCACGAGTCCCCGCAGTACGCGGACACGACTCTGCTCCCCGTCGAGATTGAATGTCTGTCGAAGCCCGCTGTCGCGTGGAAGGAATGGAAGAGCGGAGTGATATAAGCTCATCACGGACAGCCTCAAGCTGGGACTAAACTCCTGCACAAGCCTTTCTGCGTCATGTAGAAGCTGCAGATTTTTCATGCGTGTGGGTGTATCCCATGGGCAGTCCTGTCGGATGATTAGAACATCACCCAGAAACTTGGCGCAAACGCTCACTCACCTCTATGACCATTGACGCCTTGCGAAGCATATGTAGTCCAAGTCCCAGTTTGTTCAATGCAGCCATGACCTCGATCCAGTAAAGAAGCTTAGTGTGAACGAAAGCATGCACTTGTTGATCGAGGCTTCCCAAAGTAGCGGAGCCCTTGGAGAGGCAGAGATGATCTACCCAGTACATGCAGGCATAGTACAACGCCGAAGATGGACTCAGCTTGCTGTCCCTTGCTTCCTTGAAACAATGGACCTGAGCGTTAAATCTTGCGGGGGCGTTTGGGTCTTCAAGCCCAAAGACGCTTCTGTTGAGTTCGAAGTTCATGAGCACGAAACATCGGTAAGCTATCATTCCGTGTGAAACCTGTTCCTCAATGTGGTGCGCGCGGGAGTAAGCGTTGTTTGTGAAGAACTCTCGCAAGGTGTTATGACGAGCTTCGATAGGAATGTCCGGAGACCGAGACACAACCACAAGGGACGGGAAATCTTTTAATTGCTCGAGAAAATCACCCATAGCCATGAGTTGTCGGAGTTGTTGTGGAAAGACCGGCTGTGAAAGACAGCAGATAATGGCCAAATGAGGACACGGGTGCTGCTGTCCAGTCTGACCCTCGTATTCATCGAGTATGAGACGATAGAGGTCGAAAATGTTGGACCCTCCGGTGCTTGAATCATGTCGCAGAATGGAGGTAAGCCGGTAGTGAGCGTCGGGACCAGTGATGAAACGGGCAACGGTAACGGCAAATATGAATTGGCCTTCTGCTCTCTTGGTGATCATGATGATGTCCTGTTCAGATGGCCATGTAGTGATGGGAAAATCGGAAGATTGCAGCGCGAGCTCTGCCAGATGTGATTTCATGAAATGGAATATATCTGGCTCTGCATCGTAACTGTGGATATCGATTACGCGTGAACTGGCCTGGCCCAGTACTCCGAGAGCACGCTGCAAGGGAAAGTCGGTGCGACTAGTGAGAAAGATGTGGACGTAAGGCATATTGTTTCGACGCAAAGTGCCGAACAAGGAGCGGAAGAAATGGGCAGCTGTGACATATTCACGAGGGTTACAAACTTCGTCAATGCCATCAAAGACAAATGCTCGTGTTAGCGCCCGGACGATAGATCCTTCATCGTGACTGCGATCAAGAGACTCGTTCCACGCAAATCTAAGCTCCTGGAGAGGTTCGACAAAGAGGGGGACAAGTTGCTCCAAGTAAGAGCATTCCTTGTTAAGAAGGCTAGGATCCTTTTCGAGGGCGCGCACTACGGCTTCTCGTGCACGGGGATGGCCGACACCAAGCTGATAGGCGATGGTTGGAAGAACGGAGCTGAGTGATTGGCGCCGAGTGTCTTTCCGAGAAAAGAAGAAGCAACCAGCCAGCCGATCGTCCTTCTTCAGTTTGTCTACGATAGAAAGGGCCACCGCTGTCTTGCCGGTCCCAACTGCTCCGTGAAGCCATATGACATTACGAGACTGCTTATCCAAATGATTCGTGATATCCGAAAGAAGCTGCGTGCGAGTCCCGGGAAGACATCTCGACTCTGGGGAGCCGTTGCTGTACGCGGCAACAAGCACATGGTTTGCTAGCTTCGCCCATGTCTCATTGTCCTGACCTGTGAAATCTCCATGAGTAAGTCAACCGTGCATTTGGATCGTCTACTCACTGTAGGACATGATGGGGACTGAGGCATAGGGCGAACGTCAGGCAACGACTAGCACGCATGATAAGACCCAGGGTACGCCCAGCATGCTCGAGGCATGTCATACCGAAGCATCATAAACATAAGCGCCGAGAAGACCGCTGACAGGAACAGCCTACTCATCTAACCTTGCCGCTGAAAGTTTCCGAAGATATTACCATAGTAGGTCACGGCGAGCTGCGATTAGGGTAAGCTCAAAGTTGTAAGCAGGCCTATTCTGGTAAGACCGGCGCTGCAACCTGCCCCAACAGAGTGAGCAGCACAGAGTAGGCTATTTCCAGAGTTGCGCAACAGGGGCCCAAGAGGGACTGAAGGAAGAGAAAGTGAGGTAAATGGCGTGGTGTGGGAGGGACGAGGAGGGAAACTCCGGACACGCGCCTCGGTCCGCGGTCGATTTGAATTGACACGCACATCCGGCGTACGTATCTTGTACGTATCTCCACATCCTAGGCGCCATTATCTCTGATGCAGCACCTTACCCAGCGCTATAAGGCAGTTTTTTACCGTAAGGATGAATGATTCTTCAGCTGACCAACGATTCCGGTATCAATCATTCGACTCGAGAGGCAGCTGTAGTTCCGTCCACTGCACTGTGACGTCTCTGCGACCCCGGGCCGGGGAGCACGCACTTATTCATCGATGCCAATTCCACAGCACCGATAGACAGGGTGCGTCGACGCAGACTCGACGCGATAATCGTTTCATACTCTAGCTCCCTAAACGAACTAGCGCCGTTCAAAAAAACCTCTGCATGAGCACTATAGCATGAAACACTATGGCGAAACGACTGTCCATTGCTCTGATCCCCCCGTGTTACTTCGAGAACTGCTCGCCGTGACGGTCTCACGATGAGGTCGTTTGCGACCTTCAACTTGATCGTCGGATGGCGGAGTGACTCTATGCTGCTCCAGGACCGAGGCAAGCTGTTTGGTAGGCTCCATGTCATCGATGAACCGAGCTATTCTTTCCGCGTGGCCGAAATTGCCGTTCACTTTGCTGGTGATCTTCTCGATATCCTCGTCGGATGGCCATGTAACGCCCAAGGGACCCTGGACACCTCTCCGCAACGCTATTTCCTCCAGACGCTCTTTCAAGAAGAACGGTATATCCGGTGCTGCACTGTACTCCTGGATATCGATGACCTGAGACTCGCCCAGCGCCTTCAGAACCTTCCCCGCCGAGAAATGAGTCCGGGTGGTGAGAACGATGTGGAGGTTCGGCATATGATCAAGCGCAAGACTGTCCACCAGTAACTTGAAAAAGTGCAGCACCGTGCCATACTCCTTCGGCGAACAACACCTATCCAGCCCATCAAAGATGAGCACCGGCGGGCGCTGTTCCGTCTTCAATGACCACTCATAGCGCCCGAAGACCTTAAGTGGATGCACGAAAAACGGCTCTGCCTGGTGTGCATACGTCCGGTCCCGCGCGAGCAGCCCAGGGTCCTGCATCAGCGCGTTCCCTAGCATGTCCCGCACAACCGCGTTCTTCGTGCCGAGCTGGTACGCGATGGCTGGGAGCACGCAGTTCAGCCCCTGCTTGCGCGGGTCCTTGCGGGGGAAGAAAAAGCACCCCGCGAGCCTGGAGCCCGTCGAGTCCGATTGCGCCCTGAGCTTGTCTGCCAGACTGAGCGCCACGGCGGTCTTGCCTGTCCCGGGCGGACCGTGCAGCCAGACGACGCTCCGGCACGGCTGGTCGAGGTGGCGCATGATGTCCGAGAGGAGCTGTGTGCGTGTGCCGTCGAGGCACCGGGCGCGATGCGACTCATCGTCAAGCGCACTTTGAGGGATGTGTGAAGACAAGTTTGTCCAGATGCTGTTCAGCAGAGTCGAGTCGACTGTAGCAGGACAGACTTCAGCGGCTTCATCGACTACTAAATGCTGCCTACTTGCCTGGCATGGCGGACGACAAAGCGAGCGTTTTTGAGCCAGTCTTCAGTGTATGAGTTTCAATGTTGCAAACGATATCGACCTCGACAAGCGCTCGACATGAACACGATCAACGCTTATATACTCCTTTTAGTCCAGAAGACTGAGAGTAGCGCTCGCGTGATCAACTGAATGTGAAGGTTATGAACGCCAAGGGTCCACTTACGTCCACATGAACCACATGAACCAAAGACGCGTCAGCCGCGAGTCCGAGATGGTGATGGACGGGTCCAAGTATAATGCCATCACGATGATGTACAGCGTCTGCGCGTAAGTCCGCGTCTGGGCGCACTACTTCCGTCCGTCCCTCTACTATCATAACCGCACAGCTCACTTGACCTCCATCGAACCAACGTCCACCAACAACTTACGCGAACATGGTATTATATTATCATTCCATAACCACGCGTACATCATATACGCGCACAAGCCAACAAAATCATAAAACATCACGCATCATCACAACACATCAGAAGAGCACATTCGGAAAAGAAGAAATCAGACAGAGAGAGGGGGGAGTTGTCGATAGCGAGCAATAGGAGAAAGAAACGCAAACGTAAACATAGAAAAGAAGAAGAAAACGGGGATCTACGGTACTTAGTGGACGAGGCGAAGGCGCCTGCAAGAATAATGCCCAAGACAGCGATGGTGCGGAGCGTCGACCCGAGAAATGTAGTGGGCCGCAGGATGAAGATAAGTGAGTAAGAGGGCAGAGGCATGAAATCGAGCAATTATACGAGATCCCAAGGGTACCAAGAGGAGACGGAACAGGCAGGGTGACAAGTCTGCGGGTGAAGGAGGTAGCAGCAATGGTGGAGGTGAGGGAGGGAGGGAGGGCGACAGCAGACTGTAATAGATGTTAAACAAATATGTAATAAGCATTATGTTTACTTTTGGTCGTTTTCGAATGTTTTTCGGTTGCCCGCCCCGAGGACAGCAGTGCATCCTCTGATCGAAGGCATCCATTTTTAGTCGCTCGTTGGCTTACGAGCAAAATCAGCGCGCATATAGTCTAAAGTGCAGTCTATGCCTGCATCGACCGCATGAACTGCTGCTGCTGCGCCGACTGGAACATCATCTGCTGTTGATACTGCTGCGCATACGACGGCGTCGGCGGCCCGCTGCTCCCGACGGGCGTCGACGCGCCACTGACGTTGCCGTGGGGCGTCGCATGCCGCGAACCGCCCTTGCCGTGCGTATGCTGAAGACACTCGTGCTGTCCACTCGCGAGGAGGCCAAGCCCGATCGCGCCATGGTCGCCCGAGTGCTGATAGTGATACCGCAAGCCGTTCATGTTCTTGTACCGACGCTGACAATCCGCGATCCCGCATGCGAACGGTCGCAGCCGCCGCTCGGCCTCACGCTCCACTTCGCGCATCTCGCCCTCGGTGATCTGGTTGCTGTCCTCACCCGCGGCCTCGCGCTGCGAACGCTTGCTCGCGAGCAGCGCCTGCACATGCTCGAGGTCCTTGGGCGGGGCGAAGTTGCAGCTGCCGTGCGTCATGTGGTACTTGAGACCGTTCGCCTGCTTGTAACTTTTGTTGCAGTTCGCCTTCGGGCACTTGAACGGCTTCGAGAGCAGCAGCGACGATGCGGGGCGGGAGAGAGTCGTGCTCGCGCGGATGCTATTCTGAGCCGGGCTGCCGGATCTCGAGGCTTTTGAACTCGGACCGGCACCTTCCGAAGACGTGGAAGCGTATGCACCCACGCTCGCCGATGCTATAGCACGCATAAAGTTCGATGGGGAGGGAACACGGGAATGAGCGGGCGTATTGGCGGGCGTTGTCGTAGTTGAAAATACGAGGGCAGGCGACAAACAGCCGAATGGACTGCCTGGCTCGCTCCCTGTCTGCGAGTGCATGGGTTCCTCAGACACTGGTGTCGACGGAACAGTCCCCGGCATCGAGGACGAATATTCAGAGTATCCTGCATGACTGTTAAAGCCTTCGGGTGCAGCCGATGATGAGCTTGGCGCCATGGCGTATGATGATGGGAACGCACCGTTCACGGAACGTGAAGATAACACGGTGGTGTCGAATGCGGACACAGGCATCTGACCATCGCTCAATTTAGAGGCGGCGAGGTCGCTCAACGAGGTCATGGGCTGCGACAACAGCGGAGTGGTTAAAGGAGTGTCCGGTGGTGATGATCCTCCACTGGACGGTGCGCTACTTTGGTCCATATCAAGCTCCATATCATCAGGGTCGAACGATCCTTGATTAGAAGGGGAGGGCTGCGGCGTGGGTTGTTGCGTTTGCTCCGAATAGTGAGTGGCCCGTTGGGTGCGGATAGGTGCAGGATGCTGTGAGGGAGGGACGAGGGTGCGTGGGTTGCCGAAGGCATCAGTGACAACGACGTGGACCTCCTCAAAATGCTGTAGGAGCCCATGAAGGTCGTCGATCTGGAGCCCACAACAGCTGTAGTTCTTGCACTGCGGGGAAAGATGAGATTGAGTAGACCCGTATCAAGGGGTGCCTGCTTACAAATTCGTCGTTCCGCTCGAGGGCGCCGAGGGCATTTATGAGGGAACCATGATCACTCTCGACTGAAGATGATATTTTAGCACACTTGAAATCGCTGGGGCTGATGCCAGTGTCAGCAAAAATCAACGACACAAAGGGAAGCCAGGGACTTACTCGAGAGGACCCATGAGCTGACCAGGGGAGCAACCGGGGTAGAAACGGCTTCCATAAGAGCCAGCACGCCACGAAGCGGGTGATCCCAAGTAGTAGGAGGCTGATAATGAGCCATTACGGGTGTAGGAGGTGGACATCATGTTGATGTCCATTGTATTATCCTCCACGGAGGTGAAAGCGATAGGTTGAGAGGTGCCGGCCATGGAGTCGTAAGATACGTGGACAGGAGTAAGTGTACAGGAGTTGTTACAGGGGGATGAGATCTATGTCGTGGAGAGATGAGATGCAGCAGGTGTGATCTATGTCGTAGCGAGAGACGACTTGGGCGGTTGTTGTAAGGATGGCCGTCAGAGGGAGAGATTGGTGGGCGGTACCGGAGGTGGACCTCGGAACGAGCTGGATATTTAGGCGAGGAAGCAGAGGCCCATATGTCCCTTTGATTGGCTAATCCTCTTTCGGCAATTCCCACAGTAACCGAGCGAATTGGGCCGCCGTTCCGGGTGAGATGTTGACTTGCCGAAAGCTGTCCAGCGCCCGTCTGTCCCGCCCGGCCGGGTGCTCCGCCAGTGCTCCGTCGCTCTCCACCGCGGCGGTCACCTTGTCGTCCCGTCGACTGCACATCCTTTTCCCTGGAACTCCGTTAGCTTAGCAATTGCTGCGCCGACATGCCTCGAACATGTTCCTAGTCCTTCCGACCGCGCAGTCTCGTGAGCTTCCAGATATTGCTCGTCATCAATTTCAATATAGGTGCTCTGCACGCCGCCGCCCAATCGGATGGACTACCTGCCAAAACCGAACCGCTCTACTCCTCCCGCGAGGTTAGCAATGGCAGCACCGTAATCATCTGCTTTCCCTAACTGTGCTTCAGTGATGCGACCGCGAGCTGTTAGCTGCATTGACATCGAGATGACACGTTGATGCTGTCTCAGATCGGGGACGGCTTGGAACGCCATGAAGGCGTTATCGCTACCTATCACTTACCGTAGCCTCTCAAAAGCAGTTGCACGACTATTAGTGAAACCATCGCTGCACTTACGGTGACAATTCAACAGAACTGGACGCAACGTTAACCCCACTTCATCCGAAGTGCGCTCCATGGCTTGGTCGCCGGGCGACCCGGCCGAGGACATGTTGGCCGCGAATCTGATCGCATGACCATAGAAGACTGCTCGTGCGGGTATCGTGCGGGGTAACAGTCGATCGCGTGTTACGCCGCTGCCTCGACTTCTGCAGCTAAGATCGAGAAGGCTTTCTCGATGGAAAGCCTCGCATCAAGCTCCCCCTCATGCATTCCAGTGCTCTCGGGCGCGTCGGCCAAGCAGCCAGCCTTCTGTATACCATGTTCTCCCCGATCGTGCCTGATCGTCGTCTCCTGACGACTGTGTATCATCAACTGATTTCAAACATTGACCGGGGTAGTGCAGAGAGATCTGAATACTAGTGAACCCATCCTGAACCGACCAAGAAACCCAGTGCATGGAATCGCCCTGCACATCAAAGCAATATCTCACAAAGGGGTTCAGAACCGAGCATGCTTGTCTCAGGTACGCATTCGCTTTCGCTGCGTAGAATGCGCGTGTAACTCCAACGAGTATAGCATCGTAGCAGATCGTAGCCTTCAATCCCTATCATGATTAAGGAGGTGGACAGGGTGGCGACGGCCATCTAAGAATGTTTACAGCTTCCCCGGATTGACAGCTCAAAACTATGCTAGTCCAAAAGCATCGCTGCAGACTTGTCACATCGATGTCAATGTAAATCAAGTCTGACAGACCTTGTTGATTTGCCTTGCGGAGGTACTTTGTATCCTATCTTCAAGGGCCCATTGCTGCTGTCCCGGTGTTTATTCACAGAAGTTTCAGTACTCAGTACTCAGTCACGATGGAGGCGAGTAATTCCTCGCTTCACACTGTCTTATGAGAATAGATGCGATCCGTCTCCCTTGCATGAAGCCAGTGACTTGGCGTCCAGATATCACGTTCGAATGACCGTATCATATTGGCAACCCCAGCTCCTTGATCGGCGTACAGCCTCTCCAGATCTGCATTTTGCTACGGACCCAGGGCTTCCGCGTCCCTTAGTTCAACACAGAATACGGAGACGAGAGAATGTGAACGCCATTCACCATCCACGCACCACACCCGCGAACCTCCGTCCGACCTCGGCCAAGCCGAGATGAAGCGGCCGCGTCTTCTCAATCTCCACGGTAGATCAAGCTCCATGTGCATCGAAAGAACGCGTTTTTTACGGCATCCTTCATTGCTGTTGCAGCGCCCTCACAATCCGAAGACTTTCTCTACCAATCCTATCGTCGCCGCCATGAACTTTATTACCAGTACCATCTGATACTTTGTGCTAAGTTTACTCCGCTAAGCCATCGGTGCCGATCTTGCTACTACGCCATAGCGTCGATGTTCTGATTCAGCAATGCATGCGCAGCAGAGCTGTAATTCATTTGCGGGGTGCAACGGTCGGCGACGTGTATTTGCGTCTGCGATGCATATATACGTGCATACGCCCTCTATTGACAAGGCAACGCGCCTCTTCTCGGAAGTGAGTTTACCATCTCCTGAGCGCGTCATTGCATTATCCGTTGAAGAACGCAGAGCTTGCGGACACGTTTTACCAACGGCAGCTCAAAAAGTCGATCCGTTTCGTGTTCCAGGACGATCTACGTTGCACGCCTACGGGCGTACGCGTCTATCGTGACACTGATGAAAGTTGAGGCGGACGATTGAATTGCCACGTCCTCGCCCGCAGAATCCACAAGAGACGAGGGCAATAGCCTGGCTGATATCAACTTAACCTGGTGCCCCTTGTCCTTCGTGCGGCTTCTTCTTACGTTCATCCAAGCGACGTACGCGCGCATCGAAGTTCACCCGAGGAACCTGATGGAGGCGGTGGCGTATATAGATTAAGATGACGAACGGGCATCAGTAAGACACCTACTGGATTGGCACTGCGCGCTTCTTCGGGTCTCAGGGACACCGATCCACCGACGACTCACTCTGGAATCTGGAAGGGCTTGGACGGATGGCGATGGCGCGGGCGCACTCGGTGCGGACGCGTCCGAGGGCTCCCAAAGTTGGCTTTACTGCGAAGATCACATGCGCATACATACTGAACGGATCGCTGTGCGCAGGCACCATCGAGGGGGGCGGCGGCCTGCGACGGCTATTGCGCTGCTCCGGCCCGCTTGTAGATGCCCGATGAACCCAGAGTCTGCTCGAACGCCTCGAGAGATGAAGTTTTCAAACATAGGGTAGGCACAGCGATGCGTCACCCACACAGATCCCCGAATTGATGAGCAATGCAATATGAGATTACGATTCTGGATGGTTCGAGAGGATGGTGGACAGCACCAGTCAGCTCGTGTGCCTTGCGGGTGCGTGCAGGCAAAGGCCGAACGTTCACGATGAGATAGGAGATGATGGAGACGAAACACCTTTCATTGAAGATGAAGGAGTCGATTGGTGCGCTGAGTTCAAAAACTCCAATGACGATGATGGCGAGGAACCCGTGATCGGCTTGGAGCGCGCAAAGCCTCGGAGAAGCACGGGCACGACCATCGTCATGAGTAACGGCGTCGAGACTTGGATGAGTCGATGTTGACGGCATCGGCGAAGAGGAATATTGCCCTCGAAGAACCTGTGCTTGTGCGTCGGACCGTCGGAGGGGAGATGGTGATCATGGAATCATCTAGAGCCGTGGAAATTGGCTATTGGATGGCTGTGCTGCATTCCGGCCGTTGCCGAAATGGGGTCCGTCCCAACGTGCACAAGTCGAGGCTGGGATAAATTGAGCACGCCCTTGGTCGTCAGAGGGCGCATTTAACGCTACACTCTGACTTCATCATCGTCTTCCGTAGCCACGCTGGCTCATCCAACATGGCGTGGTGGTGGATCTTTATAACGCTTCTATCGTGCGCTCTCCAAGCAAGATCAGATCCTGGCTCGTTTCTCCGCAAGTTCTCCGCGACTTCTCCTGACGGAAGCTGGTTGTGGGGTTGGGTGTGGGGGGCAGAGAGCAGCGTCTCCGTCGTTGATCGCTCTCCCCCGCTCACCTTCCATGCGAGGCCCGCTGCATTCGGCAGGGAAGTCGACGAGCCGCTCCTAGGCTATGTCATTCCCTTGTCCGCCTTCACCGTACCCTGCCCCGCGACCGCCAGCGCACACGCAAACGACACCGCAGACGACATCATCAACGCTCTGAACAAGGGCTGCCCACCGCTGTGTCTTATTGGCCCTCATGAACCTGATTCGTCGGAGACGTGGATTGCTTTGGTGCAGCGGGGAGATTGTCCTTTTGTCGAAAAGGCAAGCCACTTCGCCGTTTCACGGTGACCTTACCATAACACCTACTTAGGTGCGGGAGGCTCAGCGGTTGGGAGCCAAGGCTGTAGTAGTAGGCGGAGAAGACCCTCGTACGAGTGGACTACCTGACAATCCCATCACGATGTACAGCAAAAGTGAGTCCTTGTCGTTTGACGATTGAATCGCGTACTCACCTTCTGTAGGCGACGCATCCGACATCATCATCCCCTCCACCTATCTTAGGTACGCCGATTACGCGGAGCTGAACGCTCTCATCAAGTCATCTACCACATGGCACGCCGGGATACAAACACTTTCTCTCCTCATTGCTACTCAGTACTCTGCTTGGGAATGGTACTCGTACGTTACCGTGGTCGCTTCATATATGCGCTTACTGACGAGAGTTATGGTGTCAGTCCCATAATTACCTTCATCGTCATCCTAATTTTGCCATCATGCTTGACCTTCATTACACTACTCATCCACCGTATTCGCATGGCCCGAGCAGCTCAGCGAGACCGGGCCCCGGAGGATTTCGTCAAGAACTTACCATGGCGTGTCTGGACGGGTACATCGTGGGAGAAGCACGAAGGGGTCGTCCCCGCAGTGGACCCTTCGACGTCTTCCCCGAATAACGTTGATCTGGAAGCTGGAGTTGCGGAGGAAGAGCCTCGACCGCATCCTTCGACTTCTCGCAGTCATGAAGATGACGTTGCGGCGCCATGGTGCGAGAACCAAGTCGAGTGCGCTATCTGCTTGTCCGAATTCGCAAAGGGGGACAAAGTGCGCGAGCTTCCATGCCATCACATCTTCCATTTGGACGAAGTGGACGCCTGGCTGATCAACCGCAAGAAGCTGGTGAGTACCCTCGTTCCTTTCGCGCCGCTACGCATCCACTCTCGCACCAGCTATAGCCCTCTCACTCACGCCACTGTTATGTAGTGTCCCGTTTGCAAAGCGGACGTGACTCAGCCTTGGCATTTGACTCCTCCAAAACCACATTCGTCAGCAGAAGCACAACCGGGTGAAGATGACGCAGCCGGTCAACCGACAGTCACCACGTCTCCTCCGACAGAACGAACACCTCTTCTTCACGCTCACGACCGTAGTAACGCAGATTCATGACATCATTAAAACCAAACTGTCTCTTGTATTCCGTACGTACCTGACTTGTATGCTAATGAGCAATCAAATTGTAGTTCGCTCTGCTCCCCAAATCAGGGTTAGGGTTTGCACTAACGTGGGCTCGATTGCCCGCGCCGAGAGGCTCCGAGACAATAAGGCTCAAGAAAACACGCGAGATATGTTGACATGTGTTCCTTGTTCTTAGCCTCTGTGTCCACCACAGCGGGCCCAATATCAAGATCCAATCATCAATTAAGAACACCTTGAGCGCTTTCTCGGATCTCTCATCGCACCTTCCCTGCGCAGCCGCTCTCTTATTGTTCTTGTTCCCAAAATACCAAATGTCCGATGCGCTCGAGCCCCCTTCGAGAGCCCATCACCCCTCACCCTCGTTCAGAAGAGAAGAGATATCACATCCACAATCCGCGATCGCGGGACGTGGGTCCCCCTTGGCTGCCTCGTGTGCTTCTGCGCGAAACTTTACTTGCTAGCTCGATGATCGAGCGCGCAAGCTTTCTGCTCCCTTTCTTGCTCCCTCTCCCTACGCCGGCTTAAGCTTCCGGACTAGGACGATTCGAGCGGGCCTATCTGGGGCACGGGTATATCAGAGAGGCTGGTGGAGACGTCCACGTACCTGTTTGGAGCCTGAGACGGAGAGGCGCCTGGACCTGTCTCGTTCGTACCAGCGGTCTCCTGCTCTTATAACGTGTGGACGGTGGACGCGGACGACGGACGAACGGAAAGGACTGCCCGTAACGGTTGCCATTGTCTCACTTTAGTGTTCTTGTTCGGAGGGTCGGACAAGGCCGATTGCGATTGTGTTTTGTTGGCCTCTTTGCTCGGCTCGCTTATCCGCGTTTTCAGACATTATCCCTCGCTCATTTGAGCTCTCGCCGCTGCTTTGCTCTTGCTCTTGCTCTTGAACCTCTTTCCCCCTCCTCGGATTTTATGGACCTTCTGGGAGAAAGCATCGATAGTGAGTGTTATCACCGCCGGTTGTCATTGCTCTGCGCACTCTTACTGACGAGGCGATGGCCGACAGGGATGAGTGCTTCGATTCCTGGACATCCAGGCATGCGGGACAGTTGGAAATCGACTGCGTTTAGGAGACGCAAAGGGCTGTGCGACTATGTCTATGTGGGTGCGTGTCGGCGGGGGACGGCGTGCAAGTTTAAGCATTTCCAAGGTGCGTTCCTTCTGATCGATTCATCGACGGTGATGACAATCGTGACTGACATAGCATTGGCGCGTTAGGCCCGTCTGCCGTTGTATCGGCGAGCCCTCGCGAAGACCCGCACCCCATTCAAGGTAAGCTATGGTTTGTGACGAAGACGGCGAAGCTGAGTTGTTATGATGTCTAGTTGTCCCGACGTACTACAGTATACCGAGCCCGCCCCCGTTCAGCCCGGTAGTTTACCAGCCCATGTGGCACCCCTGGGCCCTGCAGCTCCCATCTCCCTCCGCATCTAGGAGTTTCGCGCCGCTCGGGGTGGCCCAGCAGCTCCCCGACCCTTTGGGCAGCGACCTCTCGTCTGACGTCTCGTCCTGCTCTGAAGAAGGCTTTTCGCCACAGGACCCGAGCCGGGCGCTGCAGTACTACACATCTGGTGGAAACAGTGGTGTGTATGGCTACCCGCTCAGTCCTGCGAGCATGCAGGTTTCGCCGTTTAGCCCTGTCAGCCCCGTGTACGCGACCCCGGCGCCGATGGTACCGGCGCAGGCGACCCCTGCGGCTGGACGGGCTCATCGCGGGCCTGCGGGCGAGCATTCGCGGTGGAAGCGGTCTGTGTATAAGAGTGAGTGAGCGTTCGTTTTGGTTGTTGGGTGTTGGTCTGAGTGCGCGTTTTGGATAGCTAAGGTGTGCAAATTCTATGCGACTACGGGGCGGTGCACTAAGGGCCATCGATGCACGTAGTGCGTACTCCTTGTTTCGTGCTTTCCTCCTTGTTTCTTAATCGTTGACCTTCTAGCATACATGAGAGGGGAGAAGGAGGCGATCCTCTGGCAGAGTCTTCCGCTCGGCCACCAGCATCCACATCTGCAGCCTCTTTGTCCGAGCGGCACCCGCGAACGCCACCTACACCTCTCGATGGCAAGGATAAGGTCAGGCCAAAAGACGTTGTCCACGATGGGGACAGCACGGACCACGAGGACGGTTATTATCCTATCAGCTGGCGGGTAATCGGTGGAGGGGTGATGATGGGTGGATCGCGTAAGCTGCTTCGCAACTCGTTCTGACACGGCTGTGCTCACGATGCTGCATACAGGACCACCCTGTCAGGCATATGCTGCTGGGCGTTGCTTTAATGGCGAAGACTGTCCGTTCGCTCACAACACGGAGCTTGTGGAGGCAGGTAAGCTGTTCGTTGCAACGTGTACAGGGCATACGTTGGGGTACTCACGATTGTATCGATTGTGCTATAGATGATGGCGTTCTCTTTGCGAGAGACATAGAAGCCGGAATGGACTCGCTCCACCTCTCGCGCGAGATACTGCAGGACGGTTCGACACTCCGAAATCAGCGCAGACAACGTCCCAAAGGACGAGCACCGCCTCCGCTGAATATCCCGCCGCCCACTATACCCGAGGTCGTTGAGAGAGAGGCTTCGCCATTGCTTGAGGCCCAAGAAGAGGCAGATCATGAAGAGCCTGTTCGCGAAAAGTCTTCGGCACTCCTTAGTCCATCAAGTTCGGGACATCGACGCGCTCAGTCGATGACGGCGATACAAGAGTTACACGTGCGTCAGGACAGCCATACGAGTGTGAGTGACATCACAGGACAACCTGTCTGACCGTCAGAACGTGGCTGATGCGTGTACAGCAGGTGCATGCTGCGGAGCTGTAGAGTGAAGGCAACGAACATTGTTGTCATTGATAGTGACTAGTGAACGTAGTGAACACCCGGATACTAAAGGTTGTTTTGCTTCGTCGTTCGATATTCTATCATAATCGTACGCTCTCAAGTTGCTGTAGTACCACAGAGACATTATAAACACTAATTCATTCCCGTGCAATTGTAAGCTTTCTGCCATTTATGAGCATGAACGCATCGATGAGTTACGTCTACGACTTCAATCACTTGGACGATATTGGCCTCGGCATAGGTGGCCGAAGACCGGGATGCGTCAAGCTTGGGACGAGTTATCGATTAATAAAACCCGTGGCTGTTGTTATACTAGGATGCCCAGTACAAGGCGCTGGCTCAAGTCTTGCATCGGAGACGGGTGTTCCCCAGTCCCCGGATCATGGGGATGTTGGAGGAGACGCGCATGCCCCGGGCCCTGGGCGCGTGCACGTGTCGCTTCTCCGCGGGTGCTGTGACGATGAGCCGCATGTCCGGGATTTCACATTTGCCATTACGCCATCCGCCTTTCTTTTCTCCTTCTAAGCTCCCCCCGTCTCCCCTGCGCAGCTCTCGAAACAGCCCGCTTCTCCCCAAACTATTGCGTTGGGTTGGCAGCGGTTCTACCAGAAGAGAATCACCGCATACAGCCGTACAACCTTGAGCTTACCTTGCATGCATGCGGCTAGACCTTCGTGCCTAATAATGTTAAAAGCTCTCAGCGGCTAAGTTTAATGAATCGGCTGTACATGTCAGCAGTCCCTTCGGCGCTTACATACGATGCTAGGGCATGCCTTACGCACGCATGTTCGGGCGGGGCTCAATGGTCCTTATCATCACAACCTTCGCACTTGACATTTGATCTATGCCTCGGTACCCACCATGCTTGGTGAGTGAACCGTCTCGCCAGTCAATTGACTGAATTGACAGGACGTTCCACAGGTCAAGAAGACAAGTGGA
The DNA here is from genome assembly GCF_000271625.1 of Coniophora puteana RWD-64-598 SS2. Classification (NCBI taxonomy): domain Eukaryota; kingdom Fungi; phylum Basidiomycota; class Agaricomycetes; order Boletales; family Coniophoraceae; genus Coniophora; species Coniophora puteana. Next base: position 645,260 of record NW_006913071.1, on the reverse strand, counting down.
CCCTATTGGCGAACCATATCCCCTTTGGCGCCTATAGCGATACCTCACAGGCGGCATGCCTTGATGGTACCCGCACGAAGCTACTTACGGACATCATGCAGCATCTTGACCAGCGCTCTCGGAGCGTCATATGGCTTCACGGAGCGGTTGGAACCGGGAAGACGGCGGTAGCCCTCTCAATCGTGGAGCGGCTGAAGGCTCAAGGGCGGCTGGCCGGCAGGTTTTTCTTCTCTCGGAAGGATGCTAGGCGCCAATCACTGAATTCCGTCCTCCCTACCATCGCCTACCAACTTGGTGTTGGACATCCGCTTGCTCGGGGACAAATCGTGACCGGTCTTATGGACGATCCTGGCTTACTAAGTCTGGAACGTTCGTATTCGGATCATCTCCCCCCTTTCTTTGTCCAGCCCCTGAGGACCGTCAAACCTTCGTGGGATGCGAACGCAGCGAAAGGATTGACACGCTCTTTCGTCTTTGATGGAATCGATGAATGCTGCTCCCCGCACGAATATGAACAGGCCATACACTTCTTCCAGTCCTTACTAACCGCAACGTGCCAGAATGGCATGCCTCCTTTCCACATTTTCTTTACTAGTCGCGCCGACTTTCCGTTTCAGCCTACTCTGGAAGCTCTAGGCAGCAACAGATCCCATGTCATCGACATCCAGCGTTACGATGCAGAGCCGGACATTTTTCATCTCCTGAAATCCCATCTGACACGAATCGCGGCGCGAACTTGCATACCTCTTCCCATGGTGTGGCCCTCTGAACAGGATATTAGCATAATCACCAAAAGAGCAGCGGGCCAATTCATCTTCGCCGCTACTGTCATTCGTTTCGTGGCTGGCAGCGACCCTCCCGGCCGGCTTGCCTCTATTCTGCGACAAGATCCGAACACCCGCGAATCTACTATATACGCTCTCTATCGTCACATTCTCGACGAGTCCGAGGGTGAGAATGAACAGCAGCATCCTTGTTCTCTTCTAGCCGTGATATGTTGTCTTTCCCAGCCAATCGTTCCGCGACAGCTGGAGCGACTTGTGGAAACGAGAAACCTACTCGAGAAGCTACAAGATTTCCCGTCTCTTGTGATCGTGTCTCGAGCTGAGGATATTCCTATCGAGGCTCGCCATAGCACATTGCGAAATTTCTTTGCAGACCACTCTTATTCCGGCTCACACCATGTTGCAGCGCAGGTATCACATGGGCGGCTAGCGTACCGATGTCTCGCGCTCATGAACTCAGAACTCAAAAGAGACTTCTTTGGTTTCGAAGACTCTAAATATCCTGCAAGACTCAACGCTCAGTTCCATCGCTTCAAAGAGACTAGAGAGAACAGGCTAAACCCCTCTTCGGCGCTGTACTATGCTTGCACCTACTGGGTCGATCATCTACTCCTATCGAAGGGTCACACTTCAGAAAGCCTCGATAAGCAGGCCTATGACTTCCTTCAGACCCGCCTTATATATTGGATCGAGGTTATGGCGGCATTGGACAAGCTGGGTCTTGTTTTGCGTATGCTTCGCACAGCGTCGAAGGCCATAGAGGTGAGCGTTTGCGCTGGCCCTTTCATTTGGTAGCCTAATAATCTCGCAGAGATGTCAATGGGATGATTTCAAGCGTAGTCAAACTTCGAAGATTCTGTATGATGCAGAGCGACTCGTTCAGAAGTTTCGTCCCATCATGAGGTCATCTTTGATGAGCCTATACCACTCCGCTCTTCCTTTCATTCCCCGCGACAGTGCACTTCGTCTGGCGTTCACTCACGATATAGGAAAAAGCCAAACACACGTGCTGCAGGGCCTGATGGGAACGTGGAGTCCTTGTACACTTTCCATCGACATCGTGGCCAGCCTACCCTTTTGTCAATCACCTGTCAAGGCCAAAGAAAATTCTCTAGTAGGAGTCGCTGTCTCCCCGGATGGGACTCGCTTGGTCACTTGGCACCGTGACGGGCGTTTACATTTGTGGGACACTCTGGCAGGCTCAAGGATAAAGTCAACGAGTTCTATAGCGTTATTTAGCCCGACGTGCCGTCACAAGAGGTCTGTGCACTCCGAGAGCGCCATCACATTCTCGCAAGACGGCGCTTTCGTCCTTTTGGTCTCGTGCCAAAACGTTTTCTTGTGGGGAATTTCAGGGAAGTCCTCTGGGCTACCCGTGTTGATCTCCTTCGGCGGCAAGGAGAGCAGCGGAAATGGGCTGTGCTGTGCCATGAGCGCGAACGGAGAGCAAGGGTCCGTTATCGTCGTTGGGACGACCTCCTCTATTTATAGTTGGCATCAGAAGCCCAGCAAGCTTGAGCTTGAGCCATGGAAGGATTCGGCTTCGCGCCGCAATGGAGATAATTCTTGTACAGTCGCCATCTCCATTTCTCCTTGTGGACAATGGGTCTTATCCTTTGCTTGCAACGACGTCACCGTCTACCTTAGGGATACAACAACGCTAGCTGCTATTAAGGAACTTTCCCTCGGCCGCTCTGCACCTCCTACATCACTTCTGCTGTGCCATTTCTTCCTTGACGATGACCATCTCGCCGTTATCTGGTCAGCTCAATCTGACCGCTGGCTCCTGGTGGCATCGATTTCGTCGTCTTCAGAAACCTTTTCAGGGAGACTGATCGAATCGTCTCAGCTGGAGCCATTGTCTTCGGCGTGGTCAATTCTTGGATACAAGCCAAAACCTATCCAACTTCCGTTGTGCCTGAAGTCAGTGACGCCGCTCTACTTCGACGGCCGATTTACGGCGGTACGGATTGGTGACTCGTTCTTCACTCGCAACGGGATGCGTCTTACCACACTGGCGCCTAGTCAGGCACTGGCAAACGGGTCCTACGCCCGCGTCGGGACTATCTCTAACGACAGCGTTCATCTCTGGGATCCTTCGATAGCTATTGATTCATCCTCAGCGTTAGTCCCTGGCAGTCATGATGCGTCCCGCCATCTCGACGTTCTCGCGATCCACGGCGAGCGTTTCATTACTGCTACGAGATTTTGCGGCACCATTTCCAATGTAACAGTGTCCGACATTAGCCGTGCCAACCCAGCTGAAAGGCAGATTTTCTCGACGGAGACGTTTACAGCTATCGCTATTTCTTATGACCTTGACTCCTTTATCTGTTCGTCCCCTTCACAACCCATTACGCTGCGATCTAGAAGGGACAAAGTTCATCACCCCCTCGATACTCCCCGGTCACTTCACCCCAGCGAGATAGGATACATTCGTTCGGCATCTTTCTCTCCCGATGGCAAGGTCATAGCGTTGCTTTATCCTAGATGCGTTACAGTGTGGCGTTGGGTTGATAAGCAGGTTGAGCATCTTGGGGCGGTGCAGGGATTCTTCATGGCTGTCGCATTCTCGCAAGATAGCTCAAGCATCTGCTGCGTCAGCGACCAGCAGATCCGCATCCAACGGTTCGCCATCAACGGACAAGAACCCCACACTGCGATGCTTTTCCCCGATGGTGCATCAAGTAACTTCGTCTGTGCAGCCTTCGCAAGCAACGATGTAAACACCGTGTACACGGTGCAGGCCATGTACCAGGGATCTGCAATATCGAACATATTTCAGCTCACGGCTTACAGACACATCATTGCTAGCGGACAACGAGTGAAGGCTCATCTCAAATCGAAATCGGTTCATTGCTTATCTGTCACGGAGGCCCTTTCCGTGGCTCCTGCTACCCAAAACCATGACCGTCCCGCTGCCACCCTCGGCTTCCTTGCCACCACCATGCGTGTTACTAACGCAACAATGCAGGCTCCCGCACGAGCGGCCCAGGATGTCGAGGAATCATCCCAAAGTCCTTCGAACATCCGGGCAAAAGGCGATTTCACGTTCTCCCCAGGCCGTTCATTGCTTATCTTGCATTCGAACAACCACTACTACCAAACTATTCGCCTATTTGACTCCGACGAGGTGGACCCGTTTAAGGGGATCCCAGGTGGATCAACCGTTGATGTCGAGTCTTGGTCGGACTTTAGCCTCCGTAGTAGCGGATGGATATACAAGGCTAACCAGATGCTGTGCTGGGTTCCGCCTGTGTATAGGCCATATTCACTCGATATAGGGAACGTCGGGTCGGGGAGGTGCAACGGATTCAAGGTTTTGGGGAAGAACAAGGTAGTTTTGGTGCAGCAGCACGACTTCGTTGTGTTGCACTTTCCTCATGTGGGTGTACAGTCTGATGGACGTCGCGCAAGTAAGTCGTTTCTAAGTGGCTAGTCCATACATGAGCTCACCTTGGCGATAGATTGATTACGAAGCCAAGTAGAGCCGATTCTGTGCTAAGCTGAGGGGCGAGATCCCACTGTTTTGGATTGAAGTCCCTGAGGGGTGCACAGAAGAGCACGGGCCAAGTAGCATATGTTCTTGTGGCAACACCTTGTCGTCTGCGCGCAATACACTATTAAACCACGTTCAACGTTACTCATTCTCTGTTCTGTCCATTTTATGCCCAATCTTCCTTGACGTAAGGGGCAGAGAGTCTTGTGCAAAAGCGCTAGCTATAGTTCCTTTAACGCGAAGCTGTACCACTTCACGTCGATAGGCAGTTTTGGGAAAGACATACATAAGCTACCACACCAATAGTTTACTGAGGTAAGAAGAATACTGTTATCATCCAATTTCTATTCCTCAGCTCCTTTGACGGAGACAGAGACTAGTTTGTGACTTCCCTATGTTCCAAGCTTCCTCGAGCTGGTGATCCCTAACAGTCGTAGTAGTTTATTGTCCTTCATTGGTCTATTTGAGGGTCTGTCCATTTCCTCCTCCCCTTCCATTTCATGCGTTTCAAGCAACCGCCGAAGATCTCGATTAAACAGCTCTGTAGGTATCATCGTATCAGGTGTTCTGAAATTGACGCTTTCCCAAGCTGGGAGTGTCAGAAGGTGTTGAATCATATTGTTCTTGATCAAGAGCCTCGCGGGTAGTATTGCCACTAAAAACCTTATAGATATAAGTAGTGTTCGCCAAGATATCTTACGAGTTGGAGAAGACAGGTTTGCCCCGATCCTCGGTGCTGATTTCCGGATTTTCCTGACTGCAGTCTGCGGAGAGGCTGACGGCGAGTGTGACAGTGATGTCGAAGGGATTGGCGGACGAAGATAGAGTGCGTGGTTGGTCTCAGGTGGTACATCGGCGGGAATGGAAGGATCCCACAGAAAAACGCGATCTCTACTGGGAGAAATGGTTGCGACGCGTGCGTAGGAGCCGGTTGAGAGTGGTCTTGTAGGTGACCACGCTGTCAAAGGAAGTCCGTTGGTAGAATGAAACTGATTGTTGATCTGTAACGCAGCAAGTTGGTTGTCCATGTAAAGCGGCTTGAACGCGAAAGGAAGGTCAGTCCTTGTCTTCTTCCAACCCCATGCCCAGTGTTCCCTTTTCACGCAAGACGAGCTGAGAAGTTTTCCTTCAAAAGCTTGATGGTTGTTCAACGAAACTACAGAAAGCCAGTGGTCTTGTTGGCGCGCCCAAAGTGCAATGACATAGTTGCCGGTGAACATGTGACAGAGAAGCGAGTCTAGTAGCAGACTCGGAGACCGAATGGGAAGGGTCCTGACTATGGCAAGATCGTTCGAGGCGCGAAGATACACGGAGACGCCGTCGCATTCGGAGGATATCACCCATTTCCTGCACGGAGAGACAGATACAGCGGCCGTGCAGGCAGAAGTAGGCTCCCTATGAAGCATTTTCCAGGTCAGGGTTGGCGTTCTTCGCCACGTTGATATGGCATGCTCCCTCCCTATTACCACAAAATCGCCTTCCTTGTTACTTGAGCCCAAAGTGGAGGAAATAGCCGACCCGTCGTTTCCAGTCAGCGTCAAAGGTTGAAGCTGCACGTTCAAGTTCTCCGCGATATCCCAGAGGAAGACGTGCCGATGAGAACACACCAGAACAGAAGTACCGTTGGGAGAAAACGTGATAACGTTTTGGGAATGGATGGATTTTCCGTGCTGGCACATGGAGATGAAAGGCGCTATGAAGCGGGACAGCGACGCAACTAGGCGACTAGAGAGGGTATCCCAAAGGTGTAAGCGACCATTATCTCCCCAAGAAACCAGCTTGGTTCCATCAGGAGAGACTGCGACGCCAACGAGAAGATAACTTTTATCGGTCACCGTATCTCGACCTGACGAGGATGCCATGGTATCGATGGTGAGGACGCAAGATGGCCATTGTGGCCTCAGATCGCGGGATATTCCGGGGATATTGTGTGCGATGACAATGCGGAAAGATCGACGAAGTTCGCTGTTGAGAGGGACAAATGGAAGCGCTGCATGATCTAGATCTAATGGAAATGGTTGGCCTGAAGAGAGGATAGCCGCAACGAGCCTTTCGACATCGTAAATAAGTTGTTGAAGTTGACGTCGTCCTCTCTCGCTCCATCGAGAATCCTGTAGGACAATCATAGTTAAGAAACGATTGCCCATCCGAATGTATGCAGTACGTGTCCTCACCTCTATTGCGACGGATGCGGTACGAAGCATAGCTGGGACGACAGATACTTGGTCTATGGCAACCATAAATTCGACCCAGTAAAGAAGCCGGTATTTAAGAAAAATTCCCGCTGCTGGGTGGAAATCTTTCAAGCGAGTCCAGTCGGATCGGGAAAGGTGATCTGCCCAACTGATGCAAGCATAAGACAACGGCGCATCATTCGTCATCTCGACATAATGAGTGTCTGTAACCAGTTTCTGGGAGCGAGAGGCATCTTGATTACTTTGGAGTTGGGAGTTCATCTCGGAATGGTGATTCGTGTCCGCATCCAGTTCATCAGAGCGAAACGGGTTCCTCTGCAGTTTGTAGTTCACATAGTCTAGGCACCGCAAAGCCAGCATCTCGTGCGAATTTTCTTCGACAGGTTTATCGCCCGTCGGAAAGAGTTCCCACCATAACTTCTGGCTAGACTCGAGAGGTGCGTCTTCGAAGCGGGAAGGTGACAGTGGTGGAAGTGTCATCGGCGACGAGGTGAGTTTTATTAGTTGGGCCATGTCATGCTGAGGCGGTGTACTAGAACCCATACCTTCTATTTTCCCGTCTTTTCTTTCTTCTCCACCCCCTCTGCGGCCTCCGTCGCCTCCGTCGTTATTTCTTTCGTTGCCTCCTCCCTTTCCGCTATCTTCCCCTCCGTGGCTGCCTCCTCCTCCGTGGCTGTCTCCTCCTCCGTGGCTGCCTCCCTTCCCATTGTCTCCCCCCCTGTCATTGCTTCCCCCTCCTCCACTGCCTCCTACACCTCGATCGCCGTTGTTGTCGCTGTTTTTTCCTCCGTTCCCTCCGCCTTTCCTTTCTCCATTTCTTCCACCTTTTCTCCCTCCATTGCCTCCTCCACCATCGCCTGGAGGACGTCTGGGCGCACTCGATAGTGCACGAAGGCGAAGAGATATGAGGGTCATGTGCGATCCCATTTGTGCGCCAGATATTTGAATGTCGCCCGAGGCCGATGAATCGCCGAACAGCTCGCGGACCTGATGTAACGAGAAGCTAGGTCCGCTGGCGAAGAATAAATGAAAATCTGGAATGTCGTTATCCAGGTGTAGAATATCTAACAAGAGTTCGAAGAAGCGAGCGACTCTGGAAAACTTTGTGGGAGGGCAAAAGCTGTCGATTCTGTCAAAGACAAAAGCTCGTGCTCTCGGCTTGTCGTTGTCGGCGTTGTCGGTGTGATTTTCTCTCCATACGTTCTTAAGACTTGCAACGGATCTTCGAAAGAGAGGATCGATTTGGTCCGCGAAAGAACGTTCTGGATGGATAAGAGCGGGATCTCGTTTCAGAGTTTGAACAATGAGATGTCGGACAGACCAGTGGGCCTCTTCGGTCCCAAGTTGGTACGCGATGGTCGGAAAGATATGATTGAGAGAGTGACTCGGAGGTTCAGACCGGAAGATAAGCTTGAGGAATCGACGCTTTGGACGAGGCCGAATGCACACAAACTTCCCGCCAAGACGGTTATCTTTCTTTAGCTCGTTGGCCAAAGAAACCGCCACTGCCATTGTACGTGAGTCAAGCTCCTTGGTGCTGTGAAGCCAGATAACGCTACGGCCTCCCTCCCTCAAGCGTCCTTTGACATCATTAAACCAGTTCTTGTGCTCGTCGTCGAGGTGTATAGGATCGGGGTGACTGTTAATAGCCTCAATGGGGATAACTTCGGATAGCTTCTGCCACAATAAGATATCCGCATCTCTGACTGCACGATCATTCCTGCTCACTATAAAGAGCTCGTAAGTGTGCATGAAAAAGCTTAACGTGGCTGGTTACTCACTTGTTACGAGGACGTTTATGGTGGAAGAGCGGCTTACTGTAGCAGGGTGTTAGGCTTCAAGAGTCGAGGTTTTTCGATGGGCCCTCGGCAGTGGGCTTGTCCGACGCATATATAATGAGCGCACACAACTAGACGCTGTGAAACCATGGGCAACCGATAAGAGCCGAGGTCAGCGGATGTAACGTTCTTGATATCAGGGGGCTTCCCATTGGCAAACCACAATTAGCATCTTCCTAGCGCCATCAAAGCACTGCCAACCTATTGACAGAAAAAGACTGAAGTGGGGACTCACAGAGATTTACCAAAGAGTCACCAGCGCAGGACAACGGTACGCGTCATGAATAGCGCACGATGGACTCACTGATTTACTCAGTCAGAGGGCGAACCAGTGATACCAAGGTAATGTTCCGCCCCGCCCCGTTTGTCCAGTGTTCGCACTACGCCCAGTATTTCAACTGCACCCTGAGTTCCAATAGATTTTTCCACCATCGCCTGATAGTATCATTCGGATCCGTGGACTATAATGCAGCCATTTTGGACAGAGGCACTCACTTTCTCGCACTAAGCCATACTGAGCTTAGCACACTTGTTCATCTATTCGCACGTGTCATGCTCTGGAACGTACCGTGAACATACCACGGCCTTGACGATCCCCGTATGCGTTACCGAAGGAACAATAGAGTACACACCCTCAGCTTCGGTTTCTCCTAAGCATTGCGTGGATACATAAACTCCGAAACTTGAGCTTCCATCAAAAAGGTCCTCAAGCACAGCTTCAAGCTTCAAGTTCGTTCTTTGATGATAGCTCAAGCACAGCATGTGTATCGGCCCTTCGCAAATGCACTGTCACGGCCCTCGTTCTCTTGACCTCTTCAAGGGTAGCAAACAACTCCGCCGGCACCATCACAGTATTCCTTGAACAAGAAAGATGCAGAAGTTATCGAGCTGCCCAGGGACGATGAGTAAACTATGCACCACGAATTGGACAGTTACAAGCGAATCCCTGGCGTACAAGCATATCCTTGGCGGCGCAATCAGTCCGACGTCCTCTTTGGTTGATTCGCATACAGAATAGAGAAGACGATATAGCCCCGCCAAAGGAAAACGACAGACTCCGCGTCGCACGGCAGCGTCCACACCTCCCCGAGCTCGCTCACATTCTTCAGCGCCGAGCTCTGTACAGGCTTGTACAGTGCCGCCGCGGCGTCGGCCGTCACCTGCGGGAACGCGAAGACGGTGTCGAACACGACCGTCGCGTTCTTCGGGTGCTTCGAGTCCTTCACCTGGCTCGTGAGCGGAGGCAAGGAGAGATGACCAACGGTTGGACCGCGTCGGCCTCCAAGGACAATAGAGACAAAGGAGGATGAAACGAAGAAGAGGACGGGGACGGAGCGGCTCTTGTTGGTAGTTGACCCGGAGATGCCAGATGGAGAGACGACTGGGAACACGAAGGGGCCACGTCTGATGGTACAAGTTCAGGTTCTAACACTGGCGAAGGCGAAAGACGCTCAGGCAAGGGTCCTACTGGTGGTGGCTCGGGCTGAGGCGCTGATGGCATACTGCACGGTGAACTGCGATACTTGATGGACGGAGAAGGGGAGGGTGGGATGGGCGGCGGCTCGGATTCCCTGTGAGGGGCGGAAGATATAATTCTCATTTGTGATCCTAAGACTTGATCGGAAATATGGACTTGGCCACTGACTCCGGAACTGGTGGATACGCTTTCGACATCCTGAAAGGAGAAACTCGGGGAGCTGGTGAAGAGTAAATAAAAGTCTGGAACGTCGGCTGAGCGAAGAGTTTTCACCAGTAGCTCGAAGAAACTGGTAATGCCAGCGGGTCTACAGAACGATTGTTAATCTGAATGTTGGTACGACGGTGATAGGATAGAAACCCACTCGGTGCGAAGGGCTTCAAGAAAGAGGTGGATAGGTGGAGGCGGGTGGTGAAGAATCGAACACGACCCCGATAATCACCTCGGTTACGCGTGCCGGCAGCGTGTTTCGTAAGCGCGCGCAGGCGCTAAGAAGATGCCTGGCCCAAGCCTGGCCTCATGGTTAGCTGCGTCAGCTGAACTTGGGTTTGGGGCTTGCGCCCTCGGGGATCTCTGCTATTCGCGGTACAAACATAGCATCACACTAATTCAGGGATTGATAGCCTCAAGGCGGAGGAAGTGCTACTAACCGTTCGACTTCAGCGTTTCACGCTTCCACTCGGAGACTGGCTTGCCAAGCCAAGGCAAGCCGGCTAACGCTCTGATGGCACGGTCACCACACTATTATATGTTCCATCCAAGTGATGGGTTGAAGTTGGGGCGCTCAAGCGAGACGTAGTCCACGCGGTCTACCTCCGATGCAAGCCAATACTCTCCGTCAGTTACCGTCCAGAATACTCGCAACGTACACATGCAAACCGGGACGGCGAGCATACACACGTGGATCTCGCAGAGCCCAAACATGCTCTAGGCTCTGAGTCTTTGCGACCAAACTTGAACGGGATGTGGTTGAATGCGGCGTTTGGCGCGATCCCCACGACACCACCAACGTCTCGAGCGTCCTTTGCAAAGCGTCACGTCCGAAGACAAACTTGAGCTGCCCACGGGGGTCAAGAGACTATGAGGGTTGACTGTGAGCAAGATGTAAGGCCGCCGCTCGGGGAATTGGGATGAAAAGAACGAAAACTTAGCAATTGAGAAAAAGTCGCGAAAACTATACTGCACCGCCACCCCCTGATGGGTGACAGAGCTGACAGAGCGAGCGTCCAAGCTTTGCTGTTCTGAAATATCTTATGATAGCATCGCGAGCACAAGTAAGGACCGCTATAAGTAAGGTATGAGATAGTACAGGATATAAGTGTCGGGAATGAAGAGGGTAAGTAGAATATTTTAAATTGCGCGAAAGCAGAGTCCCTCGGGTAACTAGAGGTGGACGGCAAGTAAAACTCCAACAATATTGTGGAAGTGTTGAAGACGAGAGGGAGCATAAAGCAGACAGCGAAAACAAACAAGGAGAAATGACTGAGGTGCGTGACCGCCGATGGCATGTAGCAGGTCCATGAATCCCAAGATGGCTTAAGCCCGATGATCCCATGCCGTCGAATACTGCTGCTCCGCATACGCACCCGGCTGATACGCACCATAGCCCGGCTGCCCATAACTTTGCTGCCCATAACCCGGCTGATACCCCGTCGACGCCGGCGCCCCAGGCGCGATGCGCATCTCGTCCGCGCCCGCAGGCGACGGCTCGTTCAGCGGCCTATACATATCCGCATTCCCACCAGCACCGGCGGGACCAGCGCCGTAGCCCTGCCACGTCTGCGCGTAGCTCGCCTGCACAGGCGCCGTGTTCGTGCGGCGGCGTCTGCACAGGAACCAGAAGCAGAGCCCGACGAGGATGAGGCCGACGACGGCTGCTATGATTGCGCCGATGAGGACTTTGCTGAGCGTGGATTTGGACTTGGAGGATGAGGATTTGGACGAGGAAGAGGAGGTCGTGAAGAGGTCGGTGTCGTCGTCTGTGCTGGAGGGCTTCTCGCCCGCGCGGGCCTTTTTGAAGTCGGCGAGGGCCTCGGTGGCGTTTGTCAGGGGCAGGAGCTGGATATAGGAAGCGCCTTCCGAGGGCGTGCTGACGTCGGTGTATTTGCCAAAGTCGATGAGAAGGTATGCGTTGCGCACTAGGGACAATGCATAAGATACATCGTAAACGAGCAGAGGAGCAAAGGACTCACGGAACGCCATGCCAAGAATCATATCATACGTGACGATCCCGTCCGTCGTCCGATCAAACGAAAACGGCTGGAACGCGCCAAAACACAGATCACCCGCATTCGACATCACCTGGCTCGCCTCAAAGTTCAGATCCAGCGGATGAATCGGGAACTCGACCCCGCCAAAGTAAAACGACGCCTCAAAGTCCGCGTCGCACGGCAGCGTCCACACCTCCCCGAGCCCGCTCACGTTCTTCAGCGCGGAGCCCTGCACGGGCTTGTACAGCGCCTCCGCGACGTCGCTCGTCACCTGCGGGAATGTGAAGCCCGTGTCGAACACGACCGTCGCGTTCTTTGGGTGCTTCGAGTCCTTCACCTGGCTCGTGAGGGGGATGAACGTCCCGTCGGGGCCCTTGATCCCGTTCTCATCGAGGTAGGTCTGCCAGTGCAAAGGCTGGTCCTTGAAGTCGTCTGTGACTGCGATGTCGTGCTTGGGCGCGTCGAGGATCGCCTTGTGCGACGTGAGGACCTCGGCGATGGAGAGGTCGCCCGGGAAGGGCTCGTCAGGGTCGTCGGAGCGATTGAGCAGGATGGCGATGAAGTTGTCTGTGGACGAGTCCATCTTGAAGATGCGGTCGAGCGGAGGGTCGGCTTGTTCCTTGTTGCCAGCCGCATTGCGGATCTCGGAGCCCAGGGCGGGGCCGAGGCCAATGAGGCCGTCGACGCCGCTGAAGCCCTGAGCGTTGGGGGCATAGACTGGGTGGAAGTGAGGATTAGGGAAAGTTGGAATAAGATAGCGACGGTTGGGCTTACTGTAGTACTGGCTCGGGATGACGTAGTCGGCAAAGTGGAAGGTTGAAGAGTACACTTCACCTGGACAATGCTGTTAGTTATCCCTCTCATCAAGGAAGCAGACAATCACATACCGTCTGCACCACCAGACGCGTAGGACACCGACGCACTGACCTTTGTGTCCTGCGCATTGGAGATCTTCTTGGTCGTGAAAAGGTCCGAACTGCACGCATCGAAAGGACCGGGAGGATCAAGCATCAATCAGTCAGCCTCGTGTCTACTTACGTCTTCCAGGAGACACGCCTCACCTGCCGGTATCGATGAGGAGCGAGATCTGCTCACCACCGAGCGTCGTCGTGATCGTGTACTGCACATTCGTCTCCGCCGATACATTCGTCGCGCCGCTCATGGTCGCGCGACGCGCCAGCCCACTCGCGGGGACACCGGAGGCGCGCTTGCCAGACAAGGGCATGTGGACCGCGCTCGCAACATTGGCGAGGGCAGTGAGGCCGACGGCGGAGGAGGAGGCGAGGGTGGAGAGCTTCATCGCTGCAGCTGAGCGGTGAAGCACCAGAGAGAAATGAAGAGGGAGGGAGAGAAGGAGGGAGGAGACGAAGGTAAAGGAAGAGTGGACGGAAGGACAAAGGAAGGAGCTTTATAGATGTGGTGCCGAGGCTCTGGCGGGTCGCGATCAGCGCTCGATAGGTGATGGATCCAGGGACATGGGACTCCGGACGTTGAAGGGTTGCAACCAGAGGGCGTCTGTGCATTGTCAGATGCTTCCGACCTCATTCTGAGCGAGGTACAATAGGATCTTTGCACTTGGCAGCGAGACAGACGCCGTTCTGACCACACAAAGTGTTGTGAGCGACACAGGAAACTACGGAGGCTGTGTGTTTTCAGCGGCGACCATTTAAGCGCCCATGAGTCGAGGGAAGCACAGCAGCATGACGGGTGGCTATGCTATGTCTGGATAAAAAGTTCGTCCGTCTGTCATTGTATCCGCGAATGGCTGGGGAAGCGGGGACCGAGATTGCGATCGAAGGCGGAATGGCTTATCAGAAGGATTCCCCAGTGAGACAGTTGGGGGACGGAGGTTGAGGTAAATTGATGATGTTGGTGGAGTGGAGACTTTGTCTGGGCAATCGTGGGAAGGGAGTGCCTTGACTACAGCCGCCGGGGTAAAGCTCATTCACAGGCAGAGGCTGGTCGTCTCCCTCTGCATTGCATTCGCACCTTGACACTCCTCGCTCATTTTGTCGCTCACTCTTGTTATCTCCGTCATTCCCTCCGAATCCCTGTGCTCGTGTCTCGTGGTAACTCACTGACAGGCGCTCGCCGCTGCCCCACTCGCTCACTATGCGCTCACTTACTTCACTGCCACTCCTTTTCGCCCTCCTCGCAGACGCAGCCACGCTCCCCTTCCACGTCCACTCCCCCAACTCCTTCCTCCAGTCCCGCCAGTCCTCGACCTCCACCAATGGCACGATCCCCGTCGGCAACACCCAAAACTCCTTCTATTACAGCAACATCACGCTCGGTGGACGGACGATATCCGTCATGCTAGACACTGGCAGGTAACACGCGTCTTCAACCGCACTTTCTTTGCACCGTTGTGCTCACGCGACACGAATCCATGAAGCTCGGACCTCTGGGTGACCGGCTCCGTACCTAGCACGACAAACACCGGAAAGTCCGTCACGCTTTCGTATGCCGTAGGCCAGGCCAAAGGCACGTACATTATAATCCCCTGTGTCTGATTGTATAGAGCGCTAACCACATACGGACCCATAACCAGGCAACATCAACACCGCGACTTTCCAGTTCGGCGGGTACACCGTCAACGACCAAGCCTTCCGTGAGTCTCTCCATTCTCGTTCTTGCGCGAGCATACAAACAACCATGGACCGCGACCACCAGTCCTCGTCACCGACACCTCTTCCTTCTCCACCAACATCCACGCCGAGGGATACGATGGCCTACTCGGCCTCGGGCCCAACACCGGCTCCTCGATTTACAAGGAGCTCGACAACGCGTCGGGAAACAGCCCCATGAACCGCATCTTCCAGAACAACGCGTCAAATACGAACAACTACATCACGCTCCTGCTTAACAGGCAGAACGACCCCGCGAGCACGAATGTCACAGGCCAATTCACGATCGGGGAGATTGTACCCGGGTACGAGGCAATATCGAATATGCCGCAAGTGGCGATCGAGAAGGTGCGCTCGCCACACACCATTCTCGGGTCGAACCCGTAACCCCCACATGCGCGCAGGTATACAAGCTCACCGACCAAGACCAACACTGGCAAGTCCTCACCGACAAAGACAAGGGCATCATCGGGCCGGACGGGCAGCCCATCCAGGCCGACAGCATCGTGCCCAAGGCGCCCGACGGGCAGCTCGTCGCGGTGTTCGACTCGGGGTACACGCTCCCGCAGGTGCCGCGCGACGTCTCGGACGCGATCTACGGCCGCGTGCAGGGCGCGGAGTGGTCCGCGGCGTACGGCGCGTGGCTGATTCCGTGTGGGCAGCTGGTGAATATTACGATTAATATCGGGGGGAACGCGTATCCGGTGCATCCGCTTGATGCGAGCAGCAGTGATTTTGGGGTGACGTTTGCGAATGGGGGGACGGCGTGTCTCGGGACGGTGGGTAGTGGTTCTGGTTACGAGCGCTTTTTTGGCTGAGCTTTCTTTGAAAGTTTCAACCGGTCACGTCTGCGTTTAGCTTGCTCGGGGAGTACGATATGATCCTCGGGATGGCATTCCGTGCGTCCCTCTCCCTCCCTCTCTCCCATCCATTGCTAACCCAACGAACCCACACACAGTCCGCAACACCTACACGCTCATCAACTTCGGCTCCATGGTCTCCTCCGGATCCACCACCGCCCCCGCCTACGCGCAGCTCCTCAGCACCACCAACTGGGACCAAGCCGTGCAAGACTTCATCGCCGTCCGGCAGGGCGGGCAGAACCAGATCGGCGCGGCGCAGTACGCGCTGCTGCCCGCGGGGCAGGAACAGCACTCGCCCGAGAGCGCGGCGGAGAAGAAGGCGCACTACGAAGAGGAGGTGCTCAGCCGGTGGCCGTACATTCTCGCGGGGTGCATCGTGTTCGTCGTGCTCGTCGTCGGGCTGTGCGTGTGGCGCTGCTGCAAGCGCCGGAGAGCGCGCCGGGCGCGCGCCGCTGCGCAGGCTGGTGCGTCGACCGGCGGCGGCGGGGGGGCGGGGCGGAGGGGCGGAAGGCGCGTATGCGCAGCTGCACGAGTCGCAGAGTACGGCGGATCTGGCGATGACGCCTGTGAACCGCGGGTATAACAGCAGTAGTGGCAGCCACACGGGCGGGTACGACGAGCGCGCGTCGTCGTTCATGCCCCCGCCGTCGCCGTCGCCGTCGCCGTCACACTCGCCGTCGTTTATGGGGAACCCGCCGGCGTACCGCGCGTCGTACGATCTGCAGGGCGACCACAAGGGCTCGCTGTCGCCGCATAGTCCGGCGTATTGAGGTGGTAGTTTGCAATGCAATGTTTGGGGGGTTGTGTAAAGTAGCTACATGTCGCGCGTGCACTATATATATAATGTCTAGTATGGTAGAGTACTAGTGGACACTGGAGGGACTTTGCTGCCTGTTCATTTCCTTTCCTTTTGCTGTTTCTTTCTCGGTAGCTGGCTACGATTCGGAGAAGAGGTCCCGTAGATGACGCGCGCCGCGTGCGCATGCTGTGCTGTATCCTGCTGTCTCGTCGTCAATGCTGTTGCTTTCGGACTGCCCTCATAAGTAGGTGATCCAGACGGTAAGAGGAGGGTAAACGGATGCTCGGATTCGTGTGCAACGGGTATTATGAATACAGTGAAAGATTATATGAAACAACGATGCGTGTGTCTGTCAGTCGTACAAATAGCAAATTGCAAAGCTTGACCATGCGGTATCTGCCCAAAGCCCAAATATAAGAAAGCACACCGTATTACTAAATTTCTATCATCTCTGCCCTAACTACACGCCGCCGAACTACACGCCGCCGAAGAGCCAGTCCTCGAACGCCTTGTACTTGACGCTCCCGGCGGTGCCGGTGAAGCCAGTGACGACGAGGATGAAGTGGGCGAGGCTGGCGGCCATGATGAACGAGATGACGGTCGAGACGGAGACGAGCGGTGCTGATGAGCTGGGAGCTTTAGTGTTGTCGTAGACGACCTTGGGCGCGTCCTGGTCTTCCGCGGTGGGACCCTGGAGAGCGCTGAAGAGGCCCTCGTTGAGGCGGAACGCGAGGTTCGCTTCTTCGATGAGTACGGCTGTATCATCCACGGATGAGCAAAAACATCACATTCCAAAGTGTATATATGCAGTGCAAAATCACCCCACCTTTCACCTTCTGATCGCCTCCCACACTCTCGTCCAGCCGCCTCCTGAACTGCTCCTTGATCCGCCGCAGGTCGCTCGGCCCCGCGACAGCGTCGGGGCTCTCGAGCGTGCCGAAGCGGTAGAACGCGATCCCGCGCCCGTCGGCGCGGTCGAGCGCGTAGGCCTTGGTGATGCGCTGGCGGATGATCTGGCCGCCGCTGAGGTCGCCGAGGTAGCGCACGTACGCGTGGGCGAGCGCGCGCGGGGCGCTGAATGAGGAGGAGGACGAGGAGTCGGGGTCTGAGTAGCGGTTGATGCGGTTGATGTATTCGGTGAAGCCCGGTGGCGGCGAGGAGAGGAGAGCGGAGACGGTCGGATGGGAGAGCCAGGAGCGTGTCTGTGCTGAGGTTTCGTCGAGATGTAGGAGGTGCACGATGTCGGCTGCGATGGTGTCGGCGCGGGATACGACGGGCGCTAGTGGGGTCCAGACGGAGCTGACGAGAGGGTCCGATGCGTGCGCTTGTAAGCCGCGTTCGAGGGCGCTATGACGAGTGAAAGATTAGGTTGGAATTCACGAGAAATGAAGCGGAGACGGGAACGCAACTCGTATATATGCCAGAGCATGACCAAGAACCGAACGTACTCCTCCTTGGGGAGCTTGCCAGACGCGAGCCAGACGGCGCCCTGGGTGTTCTCGACGGACTCGTGTGCGCGCTTTGTGGACTCCCTGAGGAGGGTGGAGGCGGAGAGGGAGTAGTCGACTGCGATGACCATGGCGAGTCTGAGGGTGAGGGTATGAGAGAGAGAGCAGCAAGTGCTGTGAGGGAATGCGGGCGTCTTTTGGTGTTTGTTACCAGGTGCGGCTTCCTTGCGAGTTCAGGCTGCTCAATGGCGAACACAAGATAAAAATACTCGTACATTAGGTAACATCTTATCAGATAACACACTAGATCCATCAGGCACAGTTCAGTCCCAATCTATGCACTCGGAACGTTGCCTGTCTTCCCTTTAAATTTCCTATCTCTTACTGCCCTCGTCCTCCGCCGTATAGATAGTGCGCCAGCCCAGCGGCCCCGATAATCGATGCCAACACCACAAGCGTCTTCACAGACTTGTTTGATGAGGCACCGCCGCGTACGATATTATATGCACCACGACCAGGAACGTACACACATTCGTACGCAGGTCCCTTGAGCGTCGAGAGGAGCCCCTCGTTCAACACGAACGCCAATTTGGACTCCTCAGCAAGCGCAACTACCGCCAAAATCCCGTCAGCACTCTCACGCACCGCAGCTCGACGGGGCGAACTCACCCTTCAGCTCAACGTCTCCACCCACAGCCCCGTCCAGCCTCTCCCTCCAAAACTCCTTGAGCACCTTCACCTCGTTCGCGCTCGCCGGTGCATCCCTGTTCAACGCCCGGAACGCATACAGCTGCAACCCATCGCCGTCTTCCCTGTCCAGACCGTACGCCTTGGCCACGTTCTTCCGTATAATTTGCCCACCACTAAGGTCGCCGAGATAGCGCGCATACGCATGCGCAACCAGCAAGCGCGGATGCTCCGCGCAGAGGTACTTGATGCGCGCCGTGTACTCGATCAGCACCTGCGGGGGCGCGGCGAGGATGCCCGCGACCATCGGGTGCGCGCGCCATGCGCCTTCTGCGGTGGCCGTGTTGAGCAGGAAGCCGATGTCGGCTGCGACGTGGTCCGCGCGGGAGAAGATGGCGGGCACGTATACCGGCCTGATTACCGGGTCGTTCGCGTGCGCGGCGAGGCTGCGTTCGAGCTCGCTGTCGTCGATGATGCATTAGTGCCGTGCGTCATTTGCTTCGTGAGAGGGAGGCGGAGGCTCACTCGTAGACGTGCCACAGCAAGACGAGGTAGTGCGCGTACTCCTCCTTTGCGAGCTGTCCGCCCGCCAACCAGCGCGCACCCTGCGCCGAACCTACCCTCTCATGCGACGCGCGTGTTGCTTCGCGCACGTATACGGACGCGGGCTGGGAGGCCTCGATAGAAGTGCTGTTAGTAGCCATGAGCTCGAGGGTGGATCGGTAAGGTGCAAGTTAATGAAGACGCAGAAACCATCAGGTTTTTATGTCAATCGAATGTATGTCGACGCGCAAGCGAGTATAATTGGTACGTCTGTGTCCGCACACATTATTCTCCGGTTTTAATGAATGACGAGACAAGCTAAGCCACACACAGGGACGTAGCTGTCAAGTGAACCGAATACGACGTGGCTGTCAGGTGGACCGAATACGACGGGGTTTCTTTCTACACATCCGGGGAGGGAGATAGGTCCCTGTAATGAGGGGTGGGCAGCGTGTCAGCTCAAGACGGCTTAAGACGCCAATGTTGACGTTGAGTAGTGCTGGCTCGAGCAGGTACCCATATAAGCGCGACGTTTCGGCTATTGTTCCAAGCGCCGTGTTATTGTGTCCTCCGAAACGAATAAGATCCGCCTCCTGGCCGGGTTGGGGTCGGTCCTGGTCAATCTCCAGGTCGCCACACCTGGGATTCCGCCATACTTTCGGTCCTCTGCGATAACAGAGGAGTATACTTCACTTTCGTGCTCGTAGCTCTGACGGCGGGATACGGGAGAAAAATCGAGCAAGGATGTAGCCAATGTCAGTGGACATCGAGTTCTAAGATACCCGTATATATCCGATGTCCGCTGAACTTGTGGGTGCTGATCAGATCCATTAAACATACAAGGTTTCTATGTTGGTCTAAACATCGACCTACTGCTGTGCTCTCCCTAAGGTGGCCAGACATTCGCGGCAACATGCGGCGAGTGCAGGTCTTTCTGCATATGTCATATTCTACATATGCATCTTGGATGACAACAAGATGCGTTCTAGGTACGGTTCATCGGTAGCGGACATAGAAATACCGGGGTCCTGCGTCAGCACATCCCAAGCACGAAGGACACTTTTCGTTGGATACGCTAACGATTACTGGCGGTGGCCCGTCGGAGGAATTGGAGGCAATGGAATTTCATTGCCTTTATGTCCTAACAAAGGTTTTCCGACCTGGTAAACTAGTGTTCTGGTCTCAAATCCTAATTCGTCTTGTCGTCAGAGCCAAAAGCACACCAGTTTCCGCGTCAGGGAAGTAATTAACAGCGACTGATGCCACCGTGGCCGTGTCCCGATATTAATGCCCATCTGAAGGCGCTCGAGCACTCACATGCGCCTCGCCGCATGTACACTGCCCGTCCCATACAGAGAACTTCGAGTAGAACACGACGGATTCTGAACCTGCTGTACTAGGACCGAGGTTGTTTTGGTCAATCGCTCCTTCTAGAAGAGGGAACTTACCACACGCCCTGCTCACCTTATACAAAGAAACTTCGGTCAAACACACTGGGTTCTTCCTGTAATCCTTCGATTGCTGTATCGCATGCACTGCCCGCTCCATACGGAAACTCCGAGTCGAACACGATGTATTTCTGTTTCAGGCTCATGCATCTTGAATGATGCTAGCTACAGCTTGAAATTGAAGTATACCTTCGACTGCTGCAGTAGTACCGAGATTATCCTGGCCTGTTCTGCCTTCTCGAGGAAAATCGGCGAGAGTACTAGCCATCCCTGGACCACCAATGGTACCAAGGCGTGTACACCCGTTTCTTCCTTACAAAGGATGACGCGAGAAGGCGACGCGAGAGGGTACTGAGTACGCAGACTCGGAGAAGCGTTGAATGTCTACGACGCCGTCCGTTCTTCTGAATTAACCGTCTGTGAACCTTGACTGACCATGCTCTACAGCAAACTCAACTTTAATACTTACTCAGCAGCTTGCTGTATTCGTGACCTATTGATGTAACCTTAGCCGCGCTAACAGCAACCTTCCGGAGTGCACATAGATGAACAGCCTCCCAGCGCCTAAGCATGTCTTAAATTGAGCGCACTATCGATCAGCGCGTTATCGGTCAACACCCTTGGTCGTTATCCGCCTAGCACAAACCAAAAAGCGTTTCAAACAAAACAGTGAGTGGACATACGTGTCTATACACGCACAGACGCTGTTCAGACTTACAGTCCTCACGTAGTGAACGATGACGATTGGTGGAAGCTGTTGTCAGACAACATCCCTGTTGAAGCGTTTACCGGCAGATTTGCCCATCATCCTCTCGACGATACACAGAAGACGTTGTTAACCGCATTAAAACAACGTTTAGACGAGAGATGTAACAGCATCGTTTGGCTCCATGACGCTAGTGAAGACGCTTCATCCACACGAGCGGTGATCCTTGCTTTGATGAAAGAGCTGAACAAGAAGAATCGCGTGGGCGGAAGATTCGTTTGTTGCCTAAACGATATTAGACGACAGTCCCTGGACCGGATCTTTCCCACGATCGCTTACCAACTTGGCAGACGGGAACCCTCATCGCGGGAGTTAATAGTGAGAGAACTCAAACGAGATCCCGCTTTACTTGAAGCCGCATGCTCCTACAACGATCAAATCAGGCCTCTCTTTCATGAGCCCGTCAGGGGCTTAAAATTCACGTGGACAAAGGACGACGCTGAGAACAACGTCGACACAACGACACGCGCGTTTCTCTTCGACAGGCTCGACCACTGCTGCCCTCCCGAAGAGTATATCTATATCGTCGACTTTCTCGAGCTCTTAGTGGACACCCTCCATCTGGATCCCGATATTCCAAACTTCCACTTGTTCTTCATTACCGGACGAGGCTTTTCTCTACAGGAGGTTGAAGACGTTTTCAAAGCACCTTATGTCACGAGCACCGTTGAAACCTCCAACATAGCGAATGCGCCGCCCATAATCCTGCGGTCTTTCCGAGTTGAACATCGTTCAGACCCTCCTTCGCCTCCTTCGCCTCGAGATGATGACGACCAGCAGGACGGAGGGGGAAATGGTGGCGACATGGGGCCAGATGAAGGCAGCGGCGTGGACAGAGGAAGCAGGGGTGGGAATGGAGGTGACCACAGGGGAGGCAACGGCGGGTACGATGGAGGCAATGGCGGGGACAGAAGAGGCTTAGGCAGGAACGAAGGAGGTAGTAACGACGGGGTTGAAGCCGCCAGGGACGAAGGAAGCAAAGGGAGAAGCTTTGACGGAGGGGGCGACCGAGATACGCAAGGCGACAAGGCTTCTACGCGAGCCCACAGAACCCATTCCTCACCTCTGAATTCCCCAATGTCGGTTTCTCCAGTTTCGTACTCTCCCATGGCCCACTCTCCAATGTCGCAAACACCGGCGTCACCCTCCGAGTCCGCATATGTGTCACGGAGGGAGCCTTCCCCGAACGTCTACATGAATGACGATCAGGATGGTGAGAATTCCCATGAGATGCTGGCCCTGCAATGCCTGGACTACATGAACTACAGGCTTTGGAGGAACCCCTTCAGCTTGAACGCCCAGGAAAATGCTGGTGGACCTGATCATCGTATCGACATAGGAGAAGACGAGTCGTTGTACTATGCCTGCGTCCACTGGGCGGACCACCTCTCCCAAGCAGATTGGACTCGGTTGGGAGATCTTCGCCCCTCAGCGGGACTATTTTTTAAATACCGACTTCTTTACTGGGTCGAGTTTATGATCGCTGCAGACGAGTTACCTGCCATACCAACGATGCTTCGTGCTGCATCTATGGCGATCGAGGTGAGATTGACACTGCGTTGCACGTTACGCTGTCGACTAATCATCCGCTAGAGCTCTCATTGGAACGAGAATGCACGTTGTCGTCTCAAACAACTTTGCTACGACGTCGAGAGAGTCGTTCTAGAACTTGGAAACAACTCGGCCCGCCATTCACTCCCGCTGGATTTACCTCGCGCGGCGCTTCCATTCGCCCCAATCAACAGCGAACTCCGTAGATCCTCTCGCCTCGTTATTTCTCACTATGAGCCGAGAATAAAAGTGCATAACCTCAGACAACATTGGTCCCCTCATGTCCTCACTATCAATGTCGCCGCGTCCTCGCCTTACCATACTGTGTCCCAAAGTAGCTCCACAGAGCTTGTCGGTACTGCTGTCTCTCCTGATGGCACTCGGGCGGTTTCTTGGGAGCAGAACGGGCGCTTGCGTCTATGGGACGTCTTCTCTGGTTGCCTGCTCGAATCACGTAAATTTTCAGCCCTGTTCACTCCCTCGTGTCATCACGGAAGGCCCATTCATTCCCATAACATCATTACATTCTCATCCGACGGAAGATATATCCTCGTGAACTCAAGTCCGCAACTCTTCTTGTGGGACGTTGTCAACTTTGGGAAGGATCGGCCTCTGATTCTGACCATCGGCGACGGGCAAGTTCTTTCCTCCTCAATAAGCATCACGAAGGAGGAGGGTATACTGGTGGCAATAGGAAGCAGCTCGGCGATATCAACTTGGCGACGAACGTCGAGGTTGGAGTGGGAAATAATTCAAACGCGACTCACTTCTGCCTGTACGATTGCTGTCTCCATTTCTCCATGTGGACGATGGATCCTATCTTCTGAGTGCAACAGTAGCACAACACGTCTTTGGGACTCAGGCGGCCTCTTAAATCTCAAGAGTATTGAGATTCCCGTTCATTCTTCGAAATTGCCTCCAGACTCGCTCATTTGTCACCTATTCGCCAGCGAGTATGCCATTGTACTTTGGTCATCTGGACAAGATCATTGGCTTTCTACGACTCCTTTGAGAGCACTACAAACTCTCGAAGGTGTACTCGACGGTAAACTAACCACCCCTTCTCTTGTGGAAAGCGAGTCCCATGTAGAGGGTGCGTCAAACTCCACCATTGAGCTTCCCTTCAAGGTCAAGGTTAAGCCTATCTATGTGGGAGATCGTCTTACAGCAATCGAGATTGATGGGCAATTCTACGCCCCGAACGGCCTCCTTCTGGGCGCACGGCCTGTATCACTTGCAAAGCCGCTTTCATGTGGCTCCTATGCACGTGTTGCTAGCATATCTGAGGACAAGTGTTCCCTCTGTTTGTGGGATCCCTCAATTCCCACTGACCTGGCTTCCGAATTAGATGGGGTACGATACCTCCATCCAGTCATCCAATCACCGTCATCATCACTTCCATCATCGCCCCTTCAATCATCTTCAATGGCGACAAAACCTCGGACACCAGGGCCGATAGGCGTAGAAGAACCGCCATTTTCTCCTAGTTTGTTCCCGTCTCCCCAGCTTAAGCCTCAGCAACCCCCATCGTCGACACCAAGGTCGGGCCCCTCGTCTACATTCCTTGCCATGCATGGACAAAAAACGGACTGGCCGTGTACGTTTCTTGTTAGACTAAATATAGGTTAACAGTTGTTGACGAGGACTACTGATTTGGATAGACAACGAGGAAGAAGATGACACAGACATAGAGGAAGACGTTGACACGACCGCTTCACAATGCTCCACGGGATCACAAGCCATCAGTCCATATCTGCAGCAGGGGCACCCAGGACCAACGTGGTCCCAGCTTGTTAATTCTTTAAATTACCCCAGCATCCTTCACACAGCATCGAAGGATGGGCGGGATGAAGATGAGATAAATAGCGTAGATTCAAACAATGGAGGAAAAAACAAAGTCTCCGCCACATCTAGCAGCCGCCAGGACACTCAACAGACGTGGCCCGCATCCTACTCATCCCCAGATTACGTCTCCTCTCCATCCGGTCCCTCCGGGATCAGCCCAAGTGACCTCTCAGCCCCTCTTGCCTTCACTCAACGACATCATCCGAATCCGACTCTACCTCAGGCTCTGGCTCGGCTCTCTCCCAGCGTCTCGCCCATCAACGCGCTAAAGATGATGGGCAATGACCTGCACGAGAACGATCCTCAGAGCCAGAGTGTGTACCGGTGCGATTTATGCCCTTTCACAGCTAAACAAAAGCGAAATCTGGAGGCGCACACGAATTACCCGGAGCCGCACATGTGCGAGAAGTGTCACGTTGCGTTCGGGGACCGTTCTTCATTGTTACGGCACAATAAGGCCAGGCACGACTTTTCAAAAAAAAAGCTTTAGTTTAACTGGAGATAGCAAGATAAAGGCGGAGCCGGAGGTACCTGGAGACATGGACGGGGACTTCATACCGCAAAATCGCCTCTCGTAACAACTCACCTCCCCTCTCACTCCAGACCGCCAATACCAACATCCCTGACTGCAACCCATACCAGTTTCCACGCCTGTGGGTAGGCCTGAGAATCATCCCCAGGGTACAGACTTGATTAAGATTTGCGGACCGCTTCAAGAGACCGCATCCAGCCCGACAATATGCAGCTCCCCCTCTAGTTTGGCGGAAATGGGCCAATGCTCGTCACACGTACGGGCAAATGGGCCACCGAATGCAACCCCCTGCCGCTAGTAGTAGATCGAGTTTTTTTATTACTAGTGCTGTAGTTTTACGATCAGAAGTTCGTCCGAGTATTCGCCATGGCTGATGAATATACTTTCCCCGTGGATTCACTATATAGAGAAGCAGAATCAACTGTAATTATCAGTAAGAGCTTGGATAATGTCAATGTGTCCGAGTCAATTGTACAGCAGAAGCTGAGCCACTCAACTGCCCTTGTCACCCGATTCTTCGCGGATGAAGCCCTGCGTTGTTCCGAAGGAGCGCTGTCGCAAGTGCGTCTGATATTGGTGCATATATTGATACGGCTTTGTGGTTTTTCGCGGACACGGAAAGTGCTCGTGAAGATCAAGTCGTTTTGCTCTCGCAGTCACTGGAACCTAGGATCCTCAATGAGCATACTTGCCTTCCAATGTCGAGTGTGGACTAGCGCTGCAAGTCGTTGAAGCTCGAGCTCGGCCCAGCTTTTTTTCGTTCATTCATCTGGTCCCAGCGACGTGAAAGTGATGCTTGGCGCACTTCAGCCTGCCAAGTTAAACGTTGTGGAATGTGAGCTTCAACTAGCAATTTCAAGTAATGATAGTCTGCAATAGTTAGCTGTGGGCCTGCATCGACGCAAACCTTGTGTCCCGCAATATTTGACACTGGCACTTATATGACGCGCACAGGAATACACAGCCACGGGCACCGTAACATACGATGGAGGAACCGTTAGCTTCAAACGAGAGTTCCTAGCTCTCCCTTGGTGCTCAGAATATGGGGCGAAACTCACCTTGACTTCGACACTCGTGACACCCTCTCGCTTGCCGACATCTACCACACCACGAATGGAGAGGGTGAGTCCGTGCGCCATCACCACTGCGACAAACCCTAAGGTCTTCAGTTGGAGACTATGTCCGCTGCTGGTGGTAGATTGATGAACTCGGAGGAAGAATATGTTGAATCCCGGAGCTCAGAGCGAGTTGATGCCTGTCGCCCTGGAGCGTGCATGGTACTCCGGATTAGTCTTCTACTCCGATTGCTGACGAGGTTGAAGTTATTGCCGTGCTATCGAGGCTGATTTTGGGGAAGACGGTAAATCTGTAGTGCAGTGATAACGAGTGCGCGCGTGTATTGAGGGATTGAAACGAGAAACGAGAAGTGGGACTGGATGGTACGACACCAGTGGATACCATCGAACTTGCTATACATCCAACACCCTCGTCTTCCTGACTCAACCTAACTCGACTTACACTCATGACGCCAGCGAAATACCAATGCAGTAGTATTGGCCCTAATAGCTATATCTTTGCCTTCGTAACAGGCTTTTCAGGCGTGATTCCGCTCGACTTGTGCGGGCGATGACTCGGAGCACGACATGGTGCAATACCGATGGACGTGTGACGGTTGACAACGTTGACGCCGCGTTTCACGAGACAGAGAAAAAGGATGACATTGTTGCGAGACGCAGTGGCTGGGACTGTGAAGGGTCGAGGACGAGGACAGGTGCATGTGTATGGTCAGAGGACGGAAATACCTCGGCTGGCAACCGCACCCAATCGGATTGAGCCGGCGAAGCGTGGGGATAGGAGACTATTATTGCAGGAATGCACTTATACAGCATGCTCGCAACGTTAACGCGAGCAGCTCATATCAAGAACGACTATCATCTGATATAGGGTCTGCCTAGGGGAGACTAGAGCATCCCTCGTTGGTGAGCCGTCATATCTGTTGGCTTGTGACACCCTGCATTGGCTATGGGTTCCTCGACATCAAGTAAGTGAAATCGTCAATGGGTTCGTTGCAGAAAACTCATATCTGAACATTGTCATGAACTGCAGTGAACGATGACGCCGTATGGAAGGTTTTGTCTGAACACATCCCTGTCGACGCTTTCAGCGTTCGTTATTCTACCAAACGACGTCAGAATCATGATGGACACCACAAAGCCTTGCTCGAGGACATCTTGAGACGCCTAACCGAGAGATGTCGTAGCGTCATCTGGCTTTGTACTAATGCCAACAATACGACTGCCCATTCGACAGCAGTAGCTCCCTCCACTACATTAGTGGCCCATTCCGTGGCTATTCAGCTGGCGAAGGAAAACAGTTTAGGTGGGAGATTCGTTTGTTCATCCCAAGACCCCAAGCGTCAAGCGTTGAACCACTTCTCTCCGACAATTGCCTATCAACTTGGGACACCGCCGAATCATTGGTCTACGAGAAACTTGCTGGTACAGACTCTCAGACGAGATCCCGCGTTGCTTCACCCCAAGTGTTCTTTTGACGATCAAATTGGTCCTCTTTTCCATAAGCCTGTAAGGAGTCTCAAAAACGTATGGAACCAAGCGAAACCTCGAGTGTTCGTCTTCGATAGGATCGACGAATGTTGTCCTCCTGAGGAGTATGATAGCATCGTTGACTTCTTCGACCTTCTGGTGGACATTCTTCATTTAGACGATGGCATTCCAGATTTTCACCTTTTCTTCGCTAGTGGACCCAAGTTTTCTTTAGAGCAAGTTCGTGAACTCTTCAGTGGCCCCTCCACTTCCTACAACCTCCAAATTACCGACACCGGACCAGACTCGTCTATGAGTCTCGTATCTTTCCAACTTCGCTCGCCACCCCATGTTTCGCCGCCTCATCCGCTACTCGCTTTATCACCACCCGATCTGTCGGCTTCTCAGCCCAGCTCTCCGTCAACAATCCCTTCGACTTTGTCATCCTGGCAACTTGAAACCTCTTTCCATTATGGCAACAATTCTTCCAGGTCCCCATCGTCAGGGCCTTCATCTCCCCACCCACGCATTCGGCCTCAGTCACGTTCTCAGTCGCCTTCGAGCCCTTTACCCTCGTTGTCTCACTTTTCTCAGCCGATTCATAAACGCGCCAGGTCACAATCATTGAACTCTGCTTCTTCCCGTCCACGTAAGCGAGTCCGGTTGCGCTCTCAAACACGTTCTCCGACTCCGTCCCAATCGTCAGAACTAGACTACTCGCTTGCTCCGACACTGAGTATACGACATTCCCCACCTAGTCGTAGAAATTCGCCGGCTTTCTATTCTTCCATGCCGTTGCCAGATTTAGGTCATCCGACTCACTATGCAATGACTACCGTACGGGAATTCTCCCCCAGACCGTGGCGTTA
This sequence comes from Coniophora puteana RWD-64-598 SS2, assembly GCF_000271625.1. Taxonomy (NCBI): domain Eukaryota; kingdom Fungi; phylum Basidiomycota; class Agaricomycetes; order Boletales; family Coniophoraceae; genus Coniophora; species Coniophora puteana. The sequence goes on along the minus strand of NW_006913071.1, from coordinate 616,735 downwards.
TTCGTCTCTGCCCGCATCATACAATTATCCGTCTTTCCGATTCGACCAATTTGAATCACCCAGTTCAATGCATTCGCCGTCCCCGACCCGATCATCAGGCTACACGTCTTCCAGTTTGCTTGACCAGTTTGAACCATCGAACTCAAGGCATTCTCCGTCTCCATCCCAGTCATCAGACTACACACCTCTCTATTTTATTGATCAGCTTGAATCACCCAGCCCAAGGCAGTCGCCACCTTCAAGGTCGTCCCCATCGTCGGAGTCGAACCATCCCCTTCCGCACGCAATGCTTGACTCACAATACTTCTCACCCCGACCAGAACGCTCTCCGTCTCCGTCTCAATTACTCAGCGATTCGTCATTTCACCCATGGAACACTGAGGTACCCTATGACACACAAATGTCTTCAGCCTTTACGTTCTCGTCTTCTCATGAGACGACCCAGACTTCCAGGTTTCAGTCACCAGAGTCTGGTTCCTCTCCTCCACCGTCCTCGCCGATTCACTTGGCTTCGCCTTCTCATGACACGGCCCAGAGTACCAGGTCTCAGTCATCAGACTCTAGTCCCTCCTCTCCACTGCCTTCTCCAACTCGCTCCTTTTTGCCGTCTCATGACACAAACCAGTACTACAGGTCCTTTCAGACGCCTCCGCCAGTTCTATTTCTCCCTTCGTCAAGCCCTCTGTTGCCCCGCAGGCATGATGCACTGACACGGGATCCCTACAGGCGCGACTGCAAAGTGTTCACGAATGACGTCTATCCCGAGGAAGGACATGCAGACGGACAAGATTTTCACAATAAAGCAGCTTTGCAGAGCATGGAGTATATGAGTTACAAGCTTCGGCACGATGGTTTCTGTTCTCAACAGTCGGGTGATCCGGGAACAAACGACAACGCTATTCATCCACATATGGTGGCGAATGACGAAGACATGAACCCTTCGTCTGCTTTGTATAAATGCTGCGTCCATTGGGCTTACCATCTTTCTTGGTCGGACTGGACTTTCTCGAAAGAATTTCACGCAATAGTAGGCGCTTTTCTGAAATACCGACTTCTACTCTGGGCCGACTTCATGGTCGCTGTAGACCAAGTGGCCGCCGTTCCAACCATGCTCCGCACAGCATCCGTGGCAGTCGAGGTGAGTCAGGCGTGAACTACTTCAACTAGCAAGCGTCTAATGATTTAACAGAATTCTCGTTGGAGTGCAAAGCGGCGTGGTCAAATCCAGCAACTTATGTACGACGTTGAGAGGGCTGTTCTAGAGCACCGATCTTCTGGCAGCTCAGCAAGTCTAAGTGATTCTTCAATCGCTCTTGCGCCTCGTAACAGTGAACTTCGCCGATCTTTCCGTGTTCTTATCGCAGACAACGAGCTCAAAGTGTCACATGCAGTGAGGCCGCGTTGGCCAGCTCGCGTTCTCACCATCGATGTCATGTCTTCCTTGCCTTCTAACCATGAACAGGCCGAAGGTGACGCTCGTCTCCGCGTCATTGGCATTGCGGTTTCTTCCGATGGCACGCGGCTAGTATCATGGGAGGAAAGCGGTTGCCTGCACCTGTGGGACATTATCACTGGACATCTTGTCTCATCATCGCGCTTTCAAGCTCCATTCACTTCCGCGTGCTCTCATAATAAACCCATAAACTACGAAGCTGCCATCAGCTTCTCCAGTGACAGTGACCTCATCCTTCTGACGTCCCATTTAAGCGTTTTCTTGTGGAGCCTCCGGGATAACGATGATTCTCAGGATTCTTCGTTTACCCTGAGTAGCGAAGATGGACCAGCACTTTGTTCTGCATTGGAAATCGAACATTTCCACGGTTCCACCTTCATAGTCGTAGGGAGAGCGCATGGAATCTCAACGTGGAAACAAACAAGAGATATGGCTTGGGTGTCCTTGCATTCACAGTCAACCCCGTTCTGCACGACGGCGGTATCCGTGTCGTCTTGGTGTGAACATATAATGTCTTCTACTTGTGACAGCCTTATCGTGCACCTTCGGAAGGCGGATGACCTGACGGTCATCCACAGCTTCCCCACTGTCCCCCCAAGCTCGCCGCTGAGCTCCCTTCTCTGTCACATGTTCTGTGATGACTATGCCCTCGCTCTATGGTCAACTCACCGGCGACAAGAGAGGTGGCTTTCTGCACTTCCCATGTGTACTTCCCGATCAGTCTCATTCGAAGGGACTTTGACCAACTCGTCTGGATATATGGCAGGCGATGCTGCAGTTGGGTCTAAATCTCGATCTAGCATGAGATTTCCCTTCCAGGTCAACCCCGTATACGTCGACAATCGGCTCGTTGCACTAGAGTTTGACGGCTCTCTTTACTCTAGGAGCGGAGCTATGATACTGAATACGGGGTTGGCACCTGAAAGTCCGCTCTCAGCTGGCTCGTATGAACGGGTGGCAACCTTATCTGAAGACCGATATCATATCTATGTTTGGGATCCTTCCATCCTGGCCAAAACCCATGGTTTGTCCACTTTCTCAGCTCTACAGATGCTTTGTGAGCTCACGTCTTTATACAAGTTCGTTCGGATACGGAATCGACGATGTCTCCCTTCCTGGGGTTTATTGATCTGCCACCTAACGTATCCCCCGCAGACTCGCCAACCACATCCCATTATATCTCCTCTCTTCCAGAATTTTATTTTGCACACTAGTTACCCCCTGGCGTTGATGGCCCCTTTTCTTGACTGGTAGAGCATGCGAATCAAATGTAGGAAATGTTAGTAAATATATGGGAACTATGGCTGGTAGTACAAACAATGTAGGATACAAATCACAACATACAAACCAAAGTGGAGTGACGGCGCTGGATGGGCAGACTTCGTCCATTTGTGAGAGCTGACTTTCTCCCGACTATGCTTAAACAAGGCCCCAGACGCACCATCTTGTTTGAGTCGAACAGTACAGCATTCACATCGAACCCCCGGGAAAATCCTCGGAAAGGTAATGCTACCTTCGTTTTCACTTTGTGGTTGGATACGTGCCGTGACCGATAACTCTACCATTCCCGTGAGTTCGCTACGGAAAGCGCATGCAACATCAGAGCTTGGATAATGTCAACATTCAATTATATAGGAGTAGCTGAACTGTTGAAGCGAAAGGTAAGGGTTGATCAGAGGAGCAAAGCAAACGTGCCCTAACGTAAATCATCGTAAGATGTCGTATCACGGCATGAATCAATCTCAATCTGTCCAAGAAGAAAAGATATAAGCGCAAACACCAAGTCCAAGTAGCACAGCCGACGAAACCGCATCTCTGCCATCTCTCCATCCAGATCCGGGGTGGAATAACAGAACCTGTGCATCACCGCTGATACTGCAACTCAGGCGCAAGGCCCAGCTCCTCAGACGACGACGGCGTCGAATACGCCGTGCTGACGAAGCCGACATGTGACCCGTCCTCCGTCCACAGGTCTGTCACGAGCCGGACAGGCAGCACCTGCCGCATCTCGCGGAACGGCGCGCGGACGATGTCCGACGGTGAGATCGAAAATACGACGAAATCCTGTGGGTTATCCGCCGTCAGCTCAGCGATTCATGGTCGAGATCTCGTCTGGAGGGCGTTTTCAAGATGATGCTCACGCGTATAGACAGACCGCCCGCCTTGAAGTCACTCACGCGTACGTCGTCGCTGACGAATATCTCACCATTGTAGCTTCGCCAATCGGGTCCGGATCCCTAAACAACGTGCATAAACCCACTGATATTAGTCATCTCGCACTTCCTGCTTCCTGGGCGCTCGAAGCAGAAGAGAAAAAGATAAGGGTAACGCACAGCTTCCTGGAAAATGCCCTCCCCGATACAGTCCGATCTCCAGATATTATCCTTCGTGCCACGCGACGTGTCGTCTCTGCATGAAATGACACGATGCGATAGATTCTGTCAGCTCTCTGAAACATCGCATACGCGAGTAACCCACCGAACATCCACAATGGTCTGTCGCATAAGCTGTATGCGCGTCACATGCTTCCGAGGCGAATATAGACCCGTCACAGGTGCCAGCGGCGCGAACACCTGCATGCCCGCGGGCGACAACGGGCACGCAAACGTGAGGTGGAACGGGATCGGCTTGCCCATGCTGAAGATGCGCGTCAACGGCAGATAGATCTAAGGTCCCATTTCCAAGGATCCCACCAAGAGGACGACAGGAGGAGAACGGATGGTGGATGACGGGTGGATTGGATCTGGCGTGAAACTAGGATCCTCTTTAACTTTGAAGGAAGAGAGCACTCGCCTTTGTCTCGATGTCTGCGTGGTTCGTCCCCTCGCGTGCCTTGATCGTCGAGGAGAAGGCACGCCATTGCAAGGGCATCTCCAGGAAGCCTTTGCGCGAGTGATGTGCGATGAGTGGGGGCGGGATGGGGACGCTCGGCCGCGAGCGGGGGTAGTAGACGAAGGGCGTAAAGACTGATCTGAAGAATGACAAGGCCCCGCTTAGCTAAACGTGATCTAGAGGTGAATATATGCACAGGGAGGCGGACTCACAATTCATCGCGTTTGAAGACAGACTTGACCTTCTCTGGTACAGGCATTGGACGAATAGCGGTGACACCAACATTATACTCGATGTTGGCTCTGAAACCAGGAAGACCGGATAACTTGGACTCATAGGTCGGCGGCAGGGGCTGATCATACAAATTAGCTTAAATTAGCACACGATGATGCGTATATGCGCGTTCGTGCTTACGTATTCCCTCCCTGCATGAGTGAACGTAGTAGGGAGAGCAAGACTGAACGGGAGTGACGACGGGCACTGTGTATCTTCCGAGCGGTTCTTGACCCATAGCATCGACTTGCAGAGGCAAAGCGTGGACGTGTCTTCTCCGCGACCTGCTATCTCCAGCAGAAAGAGCGTGCCCTCGACCTGAATGCGGCGCACACACGAGCACATGGACACAAACACACATGACGCGATAAGGTGTCAGCTTCCATCCTCCGATCAGCGAAGCGACCCCTGGTTCTTCCTTGGCGCTTGAAAGTGGGATTGAACTCGCCTTAACCTCGACGCTTGTGACACCCTCTGGCTTGCTAACCTCCACTGTACCAGAGACAGACGAGCTGAGCCCGTACGCAGGCACCGTCGCCCCGGCTCCCTGGTTCTTCAAACGGAGGCTGAGTCCACCGCCCTTGGTCTGCTTGACGAACTCGGAAGACGAACGGTGGGGCTGGATGTGGGAGTTCATGGCGAGCTGGCGCTCGTTGTGTTGCGGTGCGAATGTGTATGCCGGGATGGTCTGATGTTGCTGCTGCTGATGTTGGGGTCCGGGACCTGCATAGCGAGGAAGGGAGTGAGTCGACATCTCAGCAGAGACTAGTGGGGACGGAAAGGGAAGAGGAGAAAAGAGAGAACGGGATGAGACGAGGTATACCTTTGAGGGTGGCGAGTCCGGGCAGGCGGCAGTCAAGGGCCTATCAGCTGAAGGGAGCCGGAGTCGGGCTGGGCGAGTACACGCCAATGGATGCCATATGGAACCTGCTATACTTGAAACAGTGTCTTCCCACTGGCGCGACCCTATGGCTCATATATGCATATGTGACGCCAGCGGAACTGCGCACAGGAATACAGTGTGGACACAAGTGATTGGATTCTCGCCATTGAGTTTGCATCGTGCATTTCAAACGTGAGTCTGTGTCAAAACGGATGCGCATGGTGAGGGCGACATGACAGGGCGTGTGGCGGTCGGTGGGGACGCCGGGTGTCCAGGGAGATAGAGAGATAGAGTTGGATATTGTGCAAAGTGCAGTGGGCACTGTGTGACACCGATAGAGTGCCATATGAACAAGCCCCTGAATTAGCTTCGCACTCGGCGCGTCCTCGGAAATCGAACACTTTGACCTCCACATCGGAGCGCCTCTGCCGTACAGCAGGGGAGTCCAGGATCCGGAAGAGACTTCAAAGCTTCAAGTTGCCAACGTCTTTCGCTCATTCCTAGGTGACCTTGGAAACTTTGACGTCCTGCCGCGGCTCATGATGCATGATGCATGAAAGGTCACGTCGAGGTGGCTATGCTTTGATCTTGTTTTGGAACTAGACACAGCCACACTCCTTGATCTCGTTTTTTTCTTCTGCTTTTTTAGAGTCTATTCGTATTGACCTTCTTTCCAGCGCTTCCACATCTTTGTGACTTTTCGCGTTACAAAAAGTATCTGGCAACCGAAATCGCTCAAGTCACATCAGAGGCTAAGTTCTGGCAGTCAAAACAAACCTAATGGAGTCATGCCTGATGTTATCCAAAACTCATCTTTGACGGCCCTCTCTTGCATTGCACATAGCCTTTGCTAGTGAGCGACATCCTAGATTGAAAGCATAATGTTGATCATGATTGTACAGCTATGTTTACATGCCCCCCGTCTCCATCCAATAATTGAAGATAAATATTGTACTGGTAAGCTAAGCGATCGAAAGCAGCGCATATATGCATATGTATAGTGCATGTGTATCTACAAGGATCCAATCCACTCTCCATGACAAAGACCAGGAATCGAGAGCTCTGTTCTATAAAGCTCACATCTCAGTATTCCAGGGGACACAGTGCCGGCTTGTCCAGGGGTCGACGACGAGGCGGATGGCGATCGCGTGGTTGACAGAGGCTTTTCGGTTCCGGAGCGGACCTGGTTCATCCCATGAGAGAACGACGAAGTCCTACGATCAGAGGTCAGCACTGCCATCTTATGTGCGTAAAATGAAGTTGGTGTACTCACGTTCACAGAAAACTCGGTGGTGATGAACCCCGTGTGCTCGATCTCACTGTCGCAGCGCAGGACACCGCTCCATTCTACGGACCAGCAGTCGTGCTTCTGCTCAACCATCACGGTCATATTTGACCATTGGGCGGGCGAAGGTGGCGACTCCACGTCGCTCTCGTAGTAGCTCGGGCTCAGGCTCTCCCCGCTCTCGGTCTCGCTGTCAGACTCGACTTCGGGACTGGGAGTGGTGCGCCCGGCGGTGCCGAGGACAACATCACCAACATGTCTCGATCCGTGCTGGTTGAGAACCGTCTGTCTCAGGAGGAAGGTGTTAAGCGGTGGCTTGCCCCCGCCGACGAGCTGCTCCCTCAGCGCCTCCGACCATTGATCCTTAGGGACCTCCAGCCGAACGCGGAACGGGATGGGGTCGGTGACGAGGTACACCCGCGACGCCGGCAGCTGAATCTATCGATGCAGAATTAGACGTCAGCGTCTAAAGCTTTCATAATCATCGGGCCGAGGCCTCGACTCACATGACAGTCCGCATCGATTTCCGTCTTGCTCGGCGCCCCCGACGCTGCCTTGACCGGGATCTTGGTCTTCCAGAGCGCCATGTGCCAGTCTTCGGGGCACGACTTCTCAAAGCTCGAGCCCCCCAGATTCGCCATTGCCATGACCATCGACATGGGCATCGGGCGCGGTGGCCGCACGCGCGGGCGGTAGTTCAGCTGTGCGAGCAGCCGCTCGTCGCGACTATAACACGCGCCAGTCAGCTCCCCGAGTCTGCAGCGGGTAAATGAAGGGGGCATGTACTCACTTAGGCAACCAGGCGCCTAGGAACGGCACCTTGCGCGCGCGGACGATGTGCACGGAGAGCACGTAGACGACGTGCGCCCGCATCGGCCGCATCACCTCGCATGACGGCGGCAGCGGGCTCGCTTTTGATGTCCGCCCGTCCCGCTCCTCGCGGAACGTGGACGGGAAGGCGATGGCGAACGGGAACATGCTCGGGCACAGCGGCTGTGCCTGTTGTTGTTGCTGTTGCTGCTGCTGCAGGCCCAGCCGTGAGTCGCGGCGCGAGCGCGGGAAGCACTGTTGCGGGTGCTGGTCGTCGTCCGATTCGCCGCTCGACGAGGACGACGAGAGCGAGCTGCTGTCGCAGTTCATCGAGTCGCGGAGGTTCCAGAGGGTGTGTTCGCGCATGAACAGCCTGCGTTCTGTGGCCTCCATGCCTCTCAGGCTTACTCGGCCCTCGAGCTGTGAATGCGATCATCCGGTCAGCACAGGATGGAGTACCGCCCGGGTCTGCACGTACCTTGACGGAAACAGACGACACCCTCTCCCGGTCTTCGATGTCCACCTCGCCGGACACCATCCCACGGAAACGGAAAGTTGGAAGCTCATCCTCCTCGCGGCAGTTGCGCAGCGTCAGCGTGGTCCCGTCCTGCCTGTAGGTGAATGTGCAGTTGTTTTGACCGCCGGTCTCCGAGCAGCGCGAGTTCTTGGGCGTCTTCTGCATGCTTTTCTCGCCAGGCAGTGGTTTAGGCGAGTAGTCAGGAATAGGCGATCGGGGTCCCTCGGCCTCGTACGCGGGCGGAAGGCCCGAGGGCATTGGGAGCAGGAGGTCGATGGCCATTTGTGTGGGGAATGGAGGTATGTATTATAAGAGGATAGAGTATTAGAGAAAGATAGTATGAGGAATAGGATAAGAGGGAGGACGAGGAGAAGGAAGGGCGGCCTATGATAGTAGAGGAGGGGATTTCAACTGGGTCCCGACATGCGTACCCCATGTCCTATTATACGTCGGTACAGGTCCTCGAACCTGATCGGTGTAGCCCGATGCGAGATGAGCCCTGGCAGGACCATGGCATCATTGAACGGGCTGTGTCTGTTGTGTTGGACGCCCACGGGCCACGGAATTGAGTCCATCAGGGACACCGGTATACATCACCTGTCGTGCAGCTTGGACCGGTGACCCTTAACTTGGGGCTGTTGTTATTGTCACGGAGACTAAATAAGGGTCGTTGCGTGCGTTTCATGAACGGACGTTCCGTCAAAACTTACGTTGCGAACGCGAGGACAAGAACAATCTCCGAAACAAAGGCTTGGCATACGCGCTCCCTCGCCGTGGCTGGGTTCTTCGAGGGCACTCTGCAAGCGTTTCTTGGGAAAGAGATGCTATACCGCCATCTCAGTTGAATAGATACAATGTGCTCGAAGAAGCATCATTCCGCCCATAGGCTGAGAATAACAGTAGGCTATACTGATTTTGGAAGCTTACCTCTTGCGCATCTTGATACTTCGCCCATTACGTGCGACGCACCTATTCCACCCGCATTCTCCGCATTTGCACGTAAATTATTGTCTGCGGTACTAATACGCGTAAGAGCAAAGTTTCATAGAAACGCTAGTAAGAAACGTCCTACGCTATTGTCCTAGTATTGCGGTAAGAGGGTTCTCAGAAGTCCCGAAGAAAACAAACAAACATAGAACAAAAGATGGTTTGGATCAGACGATGCGGTGAAGATGGGACGTGAGAAGATCCGAAGTCCTGTGCACGAGGCACCCGCGCCACTATATTTAGCTCAGCCGAGGAAGCACTCTAGATGCCGGCGGTACCCTACGATGGCCACTACACCACTACCACTTGCAGTGTTACCTGTGTCGCCAGACCAGCATCATCATCAAACACAGGGCTGGAAGCAGTCAACCGTATCACGTCCAAAGAAGCGGTAAAGTCACGCCGCTTGCGAGTTTTTGAGCACAATAGCGTGGTCTTCTTAGTTCTAAATGGCCAGGCAACGGGAAAGCTCTAGTCTTGGCTCTAGTTTAGCGCATTGAACACCAGTACTTAAAATTCCGTCATGTACAACGTATCCATCGTACTCAGACTATAGAGCTGTGTAGACCTCAATACAGGGGACACTCTATCATAATCCAAGTCACGATCAACGGCGACTGCACATCACAGCGCCTGGTGCCACTGCGCCGTAAAGCTGAGGGCATCTCGTTTTGTCTGTGTGCCTATCACAAGACACACGGCGATCGTGTATCACCCTAAAGATATACGGTCTCCTGCTATGTTTCCGATTTCGCCATCTGAATGATAGAGTGAACTTCAAGTTAACGGCGACTCCGAGCCATTCAAGCAGGGGTCTATAAGTGGAATGAAAGAAATCGGAAGTGACCACTCACAAGCGTCTCGATGTGCTGTCAGTGCTATCCAATCATGCGAATCACCAAGTAAATCGTGAAATTATCTATTTCGAATAAATACAAGGTCAAAACTTTAAAATGGGTCTACTGTAATGCTCGATCTAAATTTAGGTTATCTACACTCAGACAACAAGGACGTATGGTAGACGGAGTCCTGCAGAGGTCTGCTGCCTAGAATATGAGTGGTTTGTGATGACCAGTAAACGGGTTCCGCCAGCGAGTACGAGATTCGCGGTGTGCAACTCCGTGGCTGTGCTATTACCCCCTGTCACGCACACCAACGAACGTGCAGCTTGTTGGCCACCAAAAAACCACCATAAATGCAGGAATCCACAAAGTGAAAAGATAATAAGTCGAACCAGATCTAGAGGGTGGTAGAACAAGACCATTCACGCCTCTCGTGCGATATCTGAGACTCTAGCCCGCTGTCTTCTTTGACGAGGGCTAGAGCTTGATGGCAGCGGGGCCCTATCCATAGCGCAAACCATAGTGATCTTCTTCGCTATGAGTGACGTCAATGCGGTACGTCGGCAGTCACTCAGCACCACTCGTACGGAGGATCGTTTGTCCAAGGGTCCGTCACGAGGCGCACGGGGTGTTCATGCGTGATGCCAATGATCGACGACTTTATCCTGAGTTCCAGCACGATCAAGTCCTGAAAAAGGTCGACGAGCGAGCTGATAAGGTAAACCATCTCGGTGGGGGAAAAAGGTGACGAACACGGATGACTAGATCAGTAATGCCAAAAGTGGGTACGATGGCGTCGGGGCCCCCATCGCTGGTGTCGCTGGGGCACACGAGCTCGCCGTCGCAGTCGAGAACAAGAAGATCGTCTTCCACGTCGTCGTCGTGGCTCCGGGTTGAACAGCGAGTGCGAGCGGGCACGGGTCTACTGACAGACGTGATCTTCCCCTCCCCGAGAACGAATTGCGCGCTGGACCTGCTGGCCTCGTACACCCGCGTGCTGATCCTTCGAAGTAAATATACACGCGTCCGGATGCCTCCGTCGTTCAGCGATCCGTGGCTGCCGCCTGTGAGAAGGTTCAAAGACGATTCAGATGTGCGGAACTGGATGTGGAACGGGATGACGTCCGAGAAGGCGTAGGTACGAACTGCGGGGACGAATAACTTTTATTAGCGGTAATGGTCCTGCGGTGAGTAAGCGAGTAAAAAGCTAGAGGATGAGCGGCGCTCACGCAGCATTGTATAGGTGTTAGCTCGGGATTCCGGGCGAACTGCATGCAGTGCATGATCTGGTGCCACTCTTCTGGTGAGCTCTTTACCGTGGACAAGAAGGGGAGCTCGCTTGGGATCATCGGTGCTGGCGGGCGCGTGCGTGGGAGGTAAGAAAGCGGTATTGATACGCAGCTATATGGTACAGAAGTGTAAGCGAGTTCACAATCGTCGCAGACGGAACGCCCGAAACGTCACGTACATATTCGTGGACTTTGCCAACCGTTGAAAGAGTTGCTTCCGCTTCGACAGTGTGACGATAAGCTCATACGAAACGAAAGAAGAGAGCGCGTGGCAAGTGAACGAAGGAGGTAGCGGGCGCGTCTGGCCTGCGTCCGAGAAAGTCGGAGGCCATATGACCGCGAAGGGGATCATACTCGGACATCGCTTTGGTGTCGCGCTTGCTTCCCAAAGTGTGAATGACTCCTCGAGGATTCTTGTGCGCATTACGGTCGTGTAGGGAGTGAGGCCGACGCCTTTATTGCCTCGAAGCTGTCGTGACAACAACGAAACATAAGCCGAGTTTCACCATGAAGCAAACAGGGACCAACAACTCTGAGAAAGAGCGGCATCTTACCTTGATGGCGACTTCGACGAGGTCGGTGGCATCATGAATTGCGAGATATCCACGTATGCAGTCGAGCCGGCCGTAGAGGGGTTGAACGCTGCCTGGTATCTGATCGTTCAGGACGACCGTTACCCGCTCCGTGATGCGTCTGTACGACCCAATGCGAGAAGGCAAGGACGGCCGACGACTGTGTTCAATCACCTCTTCGCCCTGCAGAAGTCGCGAGGAGTAGTTGGGTGAGGGAGTGGACGGCGAATAGTCTGGGAGCGCGCCAGAGGACGCTACGTAGTCAGGCGGCGCAACGTCGGTGGGCGCCATGATGATGGTCGACAATGAGACGCGTAGTGAGCCTTCGGTCGAATGTTTGGATGACTCGTGTCAAAACAGCATGCTATAAGGGCTGCTTCGAGTCACATAAGAAGTTCGCTCTATACGGAAGCTAGAGGTCCTGGTGACTTAGTGCCTAGAGCGTGGGCTACGGGCGTCCGGACGCAGTGGTGTCACATAGCAAACAGAACTCTAGAGGTGTGATCATCCCCATCAGACGCGACGGCGTTCCGCTTTCAGATATGACGGTGTCACCACGTTCGTTGACTGTTGTCGTGTTTTGATCTCAGCTTCAAAGTCACATGGGACAACAAGAAGGGCAAACCTCATCACTAGGACTGGGCTATCTGGTGCTGTCTGCAGCAGCAGTCGTTCTCATCGCTCTCCCAGCGGAAGACCAGCCTGTTAGTCTTGGGGTAAGCTTCGGATCGTTCTGCGGGCCTAAGACGAATATGTCAATGAAACAAACAGGTGGTGCTAAGAATAGCACTTACCCCGCGTTACAACATACACCGGCATCCTAGCAAAAAAAAGCTTTGACGGGTGCATTGGCTGACAAAAGCTGACAAAGCCCTACAAAGCCCCGCAGATGAATTGGAAAATGTGGTGGCACTGACAGTGTCAATATGAGCGCAGTGATCGCGCGATAAGACCCATGCGATGAAGCATTGGCTATCTCGGATTTGTCGGCCGCAGGTCATCGTTAGTGCTTAGCTTGACCAACAGAACGAGGCTTGCGTGGACTCGTAGTGGACGTTTGATGGATGAGGTGGGTACTTTCTCATTGTTGCTGAAACTGAAGAAGCATGGTGTACAAACGTGGGGGCCAAAATAACATGTTCGGCGCGTGGGAAAATTGTAACGATGTTGATATCTTAGGAGAGGACCCGCACGGCCATGCACATGGGTCCGCGAGAATTACAATACATTCGTCTGAGGGAATAACTACGGTAAGTAAAATACCGCAGGTGTGTCAGACACGTGGGCCAGTCCGTGAATGAATCTACGGACTCGTCATATGGAAGCAGCGTGTATGGGAACAGCATGAACTGGCTAAAAAAGAAAGGGAGCCAAAGGCTCTCAATAGACGCGATTACATGGGAACAGTATAAGCCAAACCCCTTGTCGTAAACAAGTATGATCGCAATAACTGGGCAACGCGAGTCTACAAGACACAGTGACCTGTAAAAGGTGACAGAAATATTACACAACTTTGCTGTGATTCATCCGGCGCTCAGTGGCAAGATCCAATGGCCTATAAATACCTCTCGGTTCGGCAGGACACATCTTTGGGTGATGGCGGTGTTGCCACTGCTAAGACTTCGTCAGTGCAAAGTCTATTGCCAGTAGAATGAGCCGTACATGAACCCCTCGATTGCGGCGCTTCGAAGTTTGAGCAACGAGGTTGACAGGGGTGAAAAGCATAACGCGGGTGCCACCGCTGTTGGGTGATGAGTCGAAAAATCGCGGTGCGTATGCACTACGCCGGGTGAGGCTCCTCGGTCCACGGATCTGTCACCAGGCGTATAGGATGCTCTTGTATCATCTCGATGAACGGCGATTTGAGCGGCTGCAGAGGTTTGAGCTCGAGTACGATCAAGTCCTTGATTGTGAGTAAGTAAACGACACAACGACATACGAGCAAGATAGAAGAAAGGACGCACTCGAACGGCAACATCAGAGATCGAGAAGCTGGGCGCCCTAATAGGGACCTCGGAAGAGTGGTCGATCGTGAGTTCACCGTCGCAGTCGAGCGCGTGTGATCCGTCCAATCGGGATTGGCTGCGGGATTTGACCGTAGCAATCCTCCCCTCGCCGATGACGCGAGTGTGCTGGGCTTTGCTGTCGAGCACCTTCGTCATCGTCCTGCGCTTCAGGGATACGCAGATTTGAATTTCTCCACCTTCCAACAAGCCGTCGCTACCCCTCAGATAGCGCAGAGAGGCCTCGGGTCCGTGGAACTGTATGTGAAAGGGGATAGCGTCCGACAGGGCGAAGATTTGGACTGCAGGGATAAAGAGCTGCGCGAAAGGTGTCCAAAATGCGAAGGGGATAGTTTATAGTAAGCACCCAAGTTCGCGATGAGGACGGGAACGGCGCATAGGAATGGTAGTAGAATAAGACAAGTGCTCACACAGCACTGTATAGCAGCCAAGTCGGAGCTATAGACGGATTGCATACTACACATGATCTGGTGCCACTCTTCAGGTGAGCTCTTCACCGTCGACATGAACGGGAGCTCGCTGGGTATCATCGGTGCTGGCGGGCGTATACGCGGGAGATACGTGAGCGGGATCGACACGCTATAATGTTGCGAACGGTGAACGGATCAGCCTGGGAATGAAATGGAACGAACGCGCGGAGCACTCACCTGTCCATGGGTTTCAGAAATCCCAAAAGTTGCTTGCGTTTGGACAGGGTGACGGTGAACTCGTATGAGAGTGACGAGGACAGCCCCTCGCATTTGTACGAGGGAGGTATGGGACGCGTCTGACCCGCATCCGAGAACGTCGGAGGCCAGACCAGTGCGAAGGGGATCGTGTCCGGACACGGCTCCGCCGAACTCGCTGTCCACATCGTGTACGACTCCTCGAGGAAGATTGACTTTACAGCTGTTCCAAAGGCGGTGATGCCGAGACTCTTGATGCCTACAAGCTGTGACGGTTTCAGAGGTTGCAGAGCCAGCGATCAGTGATCAGCATTCTGAAACAGACAGATATCTTTACCTTGATAGACACCTCGACGAGGTCGGTGATGTCATGTAGCACGAGATACCCGCATATGAAGCCGTGTCGTCCGTAGATGGGCTGGACGCTGCCCGGTAGTTGGTCCCTCAGGACGACGGTAACTTTGTCGGTGATGCGTCTGAAAGACCCCGTGCGAGTGGGTGTCGGTACGCGTTGGCTGGTCGCGACCTGCTCTTCGCCCGGAAGAGGCGTCGAAGAGTACTTCGGCGAAGGTGTGGAAGGTGTATACTGCGGAGGTACCTCTGAGGATGCGTCTGCTCGTGAGAAATCCATGGTTCGAGTCAGGATCTAGGAAGAGGAAAG
Source organism: Coniophora puteana RWD-64-598 SS2 (assembly GCF_000271625.1). NCBI lineage: Eukaryota > Fungi > Basidiomycota > Agaricomycetes > Boletales > Coniophoraceae > Coniophora > Coniophora puteana. The sequence continues at coordinate 601,642 of NW_006913071.1, read as the reverse complement.
CTTTCGAGATTAGAGAGATGCAGTGACTCATACTCACCAACATCGTTCTTTAATACAGCATCACAGACGCCGTGGGTGCAGCTCGAGTCATCTTCAGCTGCGAATAAAGCATCATCACAGCATTCACTGACTCGATCCTCTCGACGAAACGATGAAGCTGGGGCGCAGTTGTCATGTTGCGGATGCGGTGCCGCGGAGAACAAGGTTTGGGTGCCTAATTTGACACATTCCGCAGATCTCGGAGGCAAAGAGACAAGGCCAGACTACCCGGAAGGTCCCCAATTTCTAAGACATTACCCCGTACATCCGCCTCTAGCGCGTTATTGACCTGGTTTCAGCAACGTTTTGACCTAGGAAAAAGATGCTGGAGGTTTTAGCGGTTATGGTTGTTTAGCATTGACTCAAACACTTGAGCGCCTAGAGAGCACCGACTCTGTAGGGTATTTAGGGCACTCCGGTGATCTTACTACCACCGACACGCCGCATCACTCTGAACTGACAGGATCCTTCGAATAATTGTTCCAGCCCAAGTGTTGAGCTGACAAAGATTCTCGGCTCATGGCCCGAAATGATTGGTAAGGCGGACGGGAAGTGTCCAATAATGTGTTCCAGGATCGCCTGACTTTCACAGCCTCGTGTTAACTGGGAGCTATCGAGGGCAGTCATTCAGTCGAACTTCCTATAGCGGACACTTACTCACCAGGCTGGGACAAACATCGTCTGCTGCTACTCGCGAGGTGAGACATTAGCCTCGCGCGCACAACGAGGCTACCCGAGTCTCCGGTGCTAAGTCAACTCGCAGTCGCGATTGCGCGATGAAGGCCCCAAAGGCGCAATGCTCAGGCTACGGATGTGTTGCGGAGACTGCGCGATAACCATCATAGAACATTCATATATCGAAGTGCAGGTGAATTCGCGTCGTAAAACGAGGCACAACACGCTGATAATACAAGCGCCAGTGTAAAAGTCTTGGCTAACAGCTAACTGAGAATAGGCCGTATGAGTCACAATGAGTCAGAACGTCAATATCGTACCACTCGGACATGAAATTTCTTGACCCACACCAGAAAGCTCCGTTGTCGTGGCTGCGCTTTAGGAGGCCGACCTATATTGCCGTGGTATTGGAGTCTTCCCGGGGTATAATGGAGCCAATATCGATGACGGTGTAGAAGGTGAAGGTCTTGTGTTCTGGCTGCTTTGATGACGGACGCGACTGGTCGCTGTCGATCGGCATGGGATCGTCGGAGCGATATGTGTACGAGACAAGCATATTAAACTAGACAACGAACCAAGGAACCAGTGATTAGTACGCGATTCCCAGACCACATTTCGAACACTGCATTCACGCACCTTAACGTCCCCCCTCGCTTCCTTTCCGATAGTCACCTCGCCACCCACGACTGTAACGTTCGCCCGCTTCTCCAGCACACCGACCGTCTTCGCTTTACTCTTCGCCTCTTTCTCTCGCGCCAGCCTACTCCCAGCACCGCTAATCCCCAGTTCGTCGTCCTCGATCCCAAACATGTCTTCATCATCGTCGTACTCCCATGCCTCCGCAAACGCAGCAACAGGGAACGGCTGCATCGGCAACGAGATCGAATACGGGGATCTACGTGTCTTGCTATCGCTCCCGTCCGCCGCTGCAGCTGCGACGTGCACGCGGGCGACGGATAGCCGGACTTGGATAGGGTCGTAGAGCGGGTTGGTGAACGCGAGATGGAATGGGTATGAACGGCCAGCGAACATTCCGCCACCAGCCTTTTCTTCGCCGCCGGAAGCTGCCGCTGAGGGCCGCCCTGCAGTCTTCTTCATGGCTTCCTGGAGGTGCGGCAGGGTGACTCCGATCGCGGGAAGGTAGTTACCGGCGACGAGCTTGATCTTGTACCGCACCGACTGGGCCTTTTGCTCGGGCTTGATGAGGATATGGCGGCAGGTTGGACATCGTTTCGTGACTTTGGAATGTAGTGGGATGCGGAGGGGCCGTAGCTCGCTGGCAGATCAGAGAATGTTCATAAGCGTAAGGTCGTCAGACTGGGATGTATGCACACATTACCTCGTTTTGATCGACGTCGTCCAACTGTTTGCCCACCGCTGCTCCAGTGCCGCAACCTGACCTGCCGACTCTAGATGCTTCATATACTCCACGTCCTCATCGTCTCCTCCACCCGCGCCGAGTTGGTTCAGTACACCCACCTCGACGCGGCTCTTATACTCCGACATCTCGTCCTTGTTCGCCGTCCGGTCGCGCCCGGACCGGCTACGCGTGAGGGGCTGGTATTTGCTGACGCCAGGGATGTCGCGTGCGAGGGCAGCAGACGCGGCTGCTGTAGCTGCAGATGTATGGGAGTGGTGGTGATGAGAGGATGATAAGTTCGAGAGATTTGCTGAAGAGGAAAGCGAGGACGTGCGCAGGAATGGCTCGAAGTGCTCCTTGAGCCGGTCGAATTCTTGGGCTTCGGGCGCGGAGTCTTCAAATTTCTGGAGTTGCGCTGGTTGTAGAAGGATTGGGAGAGGCCGCGCTATTCAGTGCGAGCGAACTCTTTAATGGTCGTCGAAACGCACCTGCAAGCCCAGTTGGCTTCTCGAAAGTGATACCTACCGACGCCGAGTCCCATCGACAATAATTGCAATACAGAAAGAACGGCGCCTCTCCCACAGGACTGATCGCAACACTCCTCCCATCGTCTTCATCCGGAGGATCGGAAGCCACGACAGACAGCGTCGCTCGGCATAGAGGGCATGAAAAGCAGTTACGAGCGCATCTAATCAACGATGAGGGTTAATTCAGCGTCTCCGACGACATGAAAGGAACCCTCACCGATTCTTCTCAGCACGTACACTCGCGCTGGGAACCTCAAACAAGCAATTTGGGCAGTAATATCCGCTGACCTCCACCGAGACACAGCGGTTGCATCGTACGGCGTCGCACTCCTCGCAGAAGAAAAGGCTATGCAGAGGGTGGAAACTTGAAGACGACGAGGCCATGTGCGGCGGTGGAGGTTGCTGGACCGATGATGTTGAGAAACATGGGCAGTAATATTGGACAGACGCCATTGTCGTGAGCCAGCGCGGAGCAAGGAGTTGCTGGCAGGGAAAGATGACAGGAACTCAGAAGGCGCGGCGCGTGGGAGCCTCAGTTCAGACGAAATAGGGGCTTAACAAACGCTAACTTCCATTAACACCAAACACCCTAGCATGCTAAGCTGGAGTCGATTGGTTTTTATCATTGTTTACTAGGAAGCTGTAGATAAACCGTTTCAACAGGTACGGTTACATTTTAGCTGTTCACGAGGGAAATCATGACATATCCTACATCACACCATGCTCACACAAACGTCTCCATCGCTGCGTTGAACCAAAAATCAAAATCTCCTAATTAGCATTGTATCATGCTAAGCCAATGAAATGTTGGGATTTACCTTCAGTATGGTTGGAGCTTCCCGTGAGTTCTTCACTCGAAACCATTTGATTCAGAGGCATCCGCACCATGTCGTAATGCGGGAAGTTGGTATTGCTCACCGAGTCACCTCCCAGTCCACGCCTTATGTGCCTCGTCCAGCGGATTGAGACGCTGTTTCGTCTTGAGAGTTTTGTCCTCGAAACCAGACCCTTGGCGTGGCTGCTTCTCTGCCCCTGGTGTCCCGCTTGGTCATGTCTGCTGACACAGACCCAGATCTAAACGTAGAAGGTCCAAATGGTAGAGGTGACGTCGAGGCCGGAACGAGTGGGTTGGAATTAGGAAGCCACGAAATCCCATAATCCTCTGCAGAGATGGAGGGATCCCAGATGTAGATGTGATAACCTTCGTCCGATATGACCGCAGCGCGGGCGTAACTGCCAACTGAGAGTGGCTTTTCAGGTGACCACGCAGTCAGTATCGTCCCGTTTCCAGAGTAGAATCGTTTATCAACCTCAAGTGCGACGAGGTGATTATCAAGACGGACTGCCTTGAGCTTGCTAGGACGTCCTTGCAGTTCGCTTTTAAAACGAAGTGAAGCAACCCGTCTCAGAACCGGTCCGAGAGTTGTACGTGGAATCTCCAGGTAAGTAGCAACAAGTCCATCATCCTGCCGAGATGACCAAAGGACAAGAGCATAGTCGCCAATGAACATGTGACAGAGGAGCAAGTCCAGCAGTGGATTTGTACCAACGGGAAATATTCTGACAACAGCCAGATCATCCGCGCTTCGAAGATACACGGTAGTGCTGGCACACTCAGAAGTCATGACATACTGACCGCTAGGAGAGATGGACACCGTCGTTGTGCAGGATGAGACGGGCTTTGAACTCGAGAGTACCCATCTAGACCACATCCATTGCCATGTCGAGATACCACGCGCTCTCCCCACAACCATCAAATCACGAAAGTTCCGCCTGGCCAGAGCGCAACAAAGTGCAGGCCCTTCTTCGCCACTCAGCATGAGCAACGGATCCTCGTTGTCGACACTCTCAGAGCACTTCCACAAGAAAATCTTAAGATGGGAAATCAAGAGGACGGAGGTATTGTCAGACGAGAACGTGATGGCCGCTTCAGACCGTACGGTGTTGCCATGAGAGCAATGAGAGGTAAAGGGAGCTTGGAAGCGAGATGATGCGACAAGGCGACCAGAGAGGATGTCCCACAGATGCAAGCGACCGCTTTGTTCCCAAGAGACTACCCTGGTGCCGTTAGGAGAAATCGCAACACCTATGACTTGGCGAGAGGTGGCATCTTCAACCGACGGATGCCCAGAAGGCAAGGATGCCACTGTATCAATAGTGAGGACCCGAGCCGACCAATGAGGTCTCAATACTGGCATACGTGATACTTGAGGCTTGTCTTGTGCAATGAGAATGCGAAAACACCGGCGAAGCTCGCTGCTGAGAGGAGAAAAATGAAGCGCGCTATGATCCAATTTCGTATACCTGCAAGCTGGCGATTGAAATTCTAGGACAAGTCTTTCGACGTCGTAGAAAAGTTGTTGAAGTTGAGCACGCCCCTTCTCACTCCAAAGAGATTTCTGTAGGGTCATAAATTACATCGTCGAATGAGTGACTTCGTACACGCTCACCTCAACTGCACTGGACGCTCTACGGAGCATCGACATCAGTAAAGATGAAAAATGCTTGTCGCGCCTTGTACAAGGTTGTGCAACCCTGCACAAGGCAACAATTTGACCGTGACGCCGAAATCGGCAAGGCAAGTCTATTGGCGCGGCAAGGTCGCTTCGGAGGAGCGGAGTTTACACGGACAAGTGCCTACAAGGCAAAGAAATTTACTTCGTTCGGTATTCCTAGACCATATTCCAGCACCTGTACCTCACGGGATCAGTTGAATATAGTCATGCCGCTTAAGTTCCGGCGACATGACTACAGCCATCAAAATGCTCTATTCCACACACCGGCAGTACCCCCAGCAATAAGGTCAGTTATTCCATGTTGGGAATGCCCGTCAAATCATTCCGTATAAGGTATATGTCTGAAATCTCGCTAAGTGCTCCTTCCCCCCAACGAAACATATGACACAGTGCATTTGAGTCAGCCCCAGTATTATGACGTAGCGAGAACCTCGGCTTCGTCCCTTCCCGCCGCTCCCTTCCCGCCACTCCCTTCCCGCCGCTCCCTCCCGCGTTTCCCGTCGGCCCCTCCCGCCCTCCTCGCTTACGCCCTGGTGCCTCCCGCTCGCTTAGCCTCTCCTCCCTCCCGCCCCACTTGCTGCCCCTCCCACCCCGCTATCTTCCTGCTCGACGCCCCTTCTGCTCCTTGTATCCCTCACCCGCAGCGTTCCCCGCCATCTCCAACATTCCCCGCTACCTGCCTCTCCGTATCCG
>NW_006913071.1:586001-594333 GCF_000271625.1 Coniophora puteana RWD-64-598 SS2 | reverse complement strand
CGACCTTCAAGGACAGCAAGGGACCGACGTCGAAATGCAAGAAGATCCTCCTCCCCCCATGGACGACTATGTGATGGATGATGGAGACCCGGTATGGCAGGATGAGGAGCGGGAAGAGTTCTTGAACGCGTTGGAGGATATCATGAACACCGAGTGCGTCGCTTTCTCTCGCTTTCTCTGCCTTTCTAACTTGCTACAGGCCTCCGGGACCTAAGGATCATCGGACGTGGACTCATCGTACACAGCACAAGCAAGCGAATTGGGAGGTGCTGCTCCCGTCGCTCGTTGCAGCCTACATCAAGTGGAAGCACCCCGAATCGACACAAGCCGCCCCTCCCGAGTCTGTGCCTTCAACATCTCGCGAATCGACCCCCACTCCCTCTCTCGAATCAGCGCCAGCTACTCCTCCCTCGGACGCAGCCTCTGCCCCGGATACTCCCGTGTTGGATCTCCCGCCCTCCTCGCTTACGCCCCGGTGCCTCCCGCTCGCTTAAACTCTGTTTCAATTCCCTCCGCTCGCTTAAACTCTGTTTCAATTCCCTCCGCTCGCTTAAACTCTCTTTCTTCCCTTCCCCCATCATCCCTCCCCTCACCATGCTCCCCCCCATTACGCCTCCCGCTCTTTGTCTCCCCCGTGCCCCGCTCCTCTGCGCACCGCCTCCCGGCTCCCTTGCAGCCACGCACGCTGTTGCCAACCGCCCAAACAGTCACTCGGAACCGCCATCCTGCGATACGTTGAGTAGAAGAAAAGGTATTCCGGGTGATTAGAGTGCTGGTAATGTACCCTCTCCCTTACACATATTGAACACTCCCCTATAGACTGACTATAGACGATGTGTTCGTCATCCCACCCCTTTGTCTCCAGTCTCGTCGTCTTGCCTGTGTACTCGCCTCTAGCCCTCTCGACTCTGCCTGCCTCTTGTCTACCTCCCTTCGTCCCATTTGCCTTTCGCCTCTCGCCTCTTTGTCGGCCACTTCAAGTCCTCAGTCATCCCGCGGTTATCCACCCATTGCCCTCGACCTCGCCCAGTGTGGTCTCGCCACCCTCCCTTCCCTTCGCGCTTGTTGTGCGGACACGTGTACTCGGGTGCCTGGCCGCGTGGAATCAGTTCTGGTTCCCGCCCGCACCTGATTGGTGGCGAGCCTTAAGCGGCTGTAAAGCGCTTTCTCTTGCTCCTTGGCGCTCCGCAGCATACAGAGTCCGCGCGGGTGCTTGGCGCCTCGTTTTTCATACCCGGCGCTCCGCGTCACAGAGGTCTGTACATACATATTTTACTGTCGAACAGGTTACTAACTACTGCATGAGCTAGGAGTCTCTATCATATCATACAATATGTACAGTAGGGCGGATATATGACACGGCACTGATTCGCAATGTATTAGCAGTAGTATATTTCCTTGCAATGCCACTGGTGTTAGTAGCATATGGGCATCTTCGCGTAATCATGATCGGGTGAAGATCGGATCACCGGAGTTGTCATATCACCGCTCTCAATGATGTGACGCCTCCAGGTCCGCGGCAAAATCTATCGAGCTTCGCAATACAAGTCTCCACAGCCTTCACACCATGCCAAGTCCATCAAGTAAAGAAAGCTATCGAATTATTGCATTAAGGTACAGTAATAACAGGTGTAAGTATACGCGTAGTGGTCAAGTAGCAGGTACAGTAGCAGCGGTCTTCGAGCCTCGCTTTGTCCCCTTATCCTTGCGTGGCTTGCGCTGTTTTGTAGTGATCAAAACATTGTTGGGGCCAATCACCGCGTTCATGAAGTTGTCGGAGGAGCCAACACCGCTAATCCCGGCGTTGGGCGTGGTCGCGGGCATGAACTGCCGGACCGTAAAGACTTCGGCGGGAGCTGCGGACTGCGGCGCAGGTTGGTTGTTACGCTGCGTGATCATGGTAGCTTCTTGGCTATCCGATGGTACAGGCGCCTGCTCGACGCCGGCGACAGGCTCGCTTACTTGCTCTGATGGGCTCGTTAGCAATAGCCAACAATGAGAATGTATTGAAACGTACCCGGTGCATCCTCCATCTCGGCCATTCGGCTCTCGAACCGCTTCTCTTCCCACTCAGCCCACTCCGCCGGCGTCATCTTGTAGAACTTTGTAGTGCCATTCTTCCACGAGTTGATGAGGACTTGCAGCTCGGCGGTGGTATTGATGTCGGAGGGGCACTGGAGCTGACGGAGGGGCCAGTTGAGGATGAGAACCCCGTACTTCGCGGTGACAAGGGTGTCAAAGTTCACGTAATACATCCTCGGCACGGGGCACTCAGCGGCGTCAACTGCAATTTGAAATATTAGCATAGTGACGGAGAAGAGGGGAAACAGTACTCACTGAGCTTTCCGTGGATGTAACTCGCGATGTCCTTCTTGAGGAGCAGCAGCGTCTGCCTGTAGTTGTTGACGAGGCCTGGGGACAGGATGAGCCGGAAAGACGAGTGGTAGGAAGAATAACTTGCCAGTAACACCGGATACATGGCAAGCTTCAAGTCGTCGGCCGAAGGTAGTAAGGTTAGACTTTGTGATGACTTCAAAATACTCGAGCGTCTGCTCGTCGGTCGCGTACGTCATCGGCTTGTTCAGGTGGTCGGCATCGCTGCGCACTGCGACGATGATACCTCGCACGCCGCACCGCGGAGCGAGCTTTGAGAACTAAGAAAACAGCGCCAGTAAGCTCAGTAGGCAAAACGAGAGAGTAAAATAAATTACCTCGGAAGCGAGCATGTCCAACGTCTTGCTCGCGTCGTGGCACGCGGCAATGGCAATGCTATGGGTACCTGTCGCCTTGTTCGCCCGCTTCTCGGTGAGGACTTGGACCCGGTCGCCAACAGCTAGGTCCCTCTCTTCAAGCGGCATGTCCCGCCAAATGGGCGCGAGGGTTTTCTGATATTCGGTAGCCTTGGCCCGAGGCTGGCCAGAGGGAAGTGCTGAGGGGGTTATTAGAGTTACAGGCAAAGGTAATTAAGCCATGATGCTCACCTTCGTTGTACTTTTCCGTCTCGACAAAGACGTACGCATTCCACTTGCTGACGGACTTGAGCTCCTGCTGACGGTACTTTGGCATCTGCATGATGGCCTCAAAGTAATGTTCAGTCGAATGGTTCGGGAACGCGGCTTGGAGCTCAACAGCATGCTCCCAGACAGCGTCCTGCGCGGCCGACAGCATGTCTTTATACCTTGCACTGTTCTCGGCACGACGCTCCTTCTCGGCGGCTTTGTCGGCAGGTGTTCGCTCTATCTTCTTGTGAGGAGCTCGATGGCGATGAGGACGACGGATGGAGGGCTGGTAGCCCTTGATGTAACGGTCACCAGTGACGGGAGTGGCGGCGGAGGGCATCGGAAAGAGTAGACGGACGTCAGCAACGGAGAAAAAAAAGAAAAACAAACACCGTTTTATAAATGTTAGTGTCGGGCGGAGTTCAGTAATGACCCTGAGGATGTATCAGCAAGCACTGTCATTGTGTCGTAAGCGTGAAATAAGCGATCATACAAAGCTATCAGTCGTCCAAATCAACAGGTAGATTAGCCCCTGACAGAAGGTTGTAGATATACATTGCCTCCAGCTGCGGCAGACCTCGCCGGCACACGAACTCCATGAATGAGGGCAGAGACCGGGCCCTAAAGGCGTGGTGAATGCCCCACACAGAGGCAGCGTCGTAACCGTGAGCCAGCAAGTATTCTTCGGCGGCAGGGGCCAAGAGCCCGCTCGGCGGATAGCCATCGACGGGAAGCTCCTCGGGAAACATAACATGTCCGACGATGCCCCTCAACGTCCGGACGTGCGAGTACAGGATGGGCTCCTCAGCAGTGGTGGGCATCTGCAGAAGAGTGCCGAACACAGGTGCAGGACCGGAGGATAAGGACGAGGTGGTGGACAAGGTGGTGGACGAGGTGGGAGACGAGGTGGTGGACGAAGCAGAAGAGCTGACGTGTAGGTTGGCGAGAGATGCATCCAAGTCGTCGGAGGCTCGTGGTTGTCGTGCAGCAGCCGGGATAGGAGGGGCAGGGGCGGGAGGGAAAGCTGTGGCTGGACGCTGAGGATGGACCAAGGCGCCGGGGAAGTTGGGAACAAGGGAGGGGACGGGTATATCGGCACGCAGCGAGACTACGGACACGCCGGACGTTGAAGGTACAGAGGAGCGAGGCGTAGGAGGCGCAGGAGCTGCGGGCGTGCGAGGCGTTGAAGGCACGAGCGAGCTGGGAAGTGGAGTTGCGAGTGAGCGAGGAAGTGGTGTCGCGAGGAGGCGAGGTGTTCGAGCCGCAGGCATTGCGTCGGAGGTCTTCAGAACGCCCTCCATGGTTGTGTATTGGCCCTTGGTGATCATGAACACCATGGCATCGCCAATGCTGTCGACATGTTCAAACCGCCGCCATTCGCGACCGTTAACCGTTTCAGCACAGTCGTCCCTACGTAGATGAACGATTTCTATAGCTACAACCTGAAGAGATCAAGGACTTACCAATCCAAATAAATCCCAATATTCCTCCCTAATGTAACCGGATAGAAGTCCTGCCACTCCGGGAACCAATCGGCCGGAAGTTTGTTGATTCGACGACTGAGCCAGCGGGCGAGGCGAAGGGGGTGGCTATTGAGATGTGTAACGTCCGTCCAGTGGTCCTTCTGCTCCAAAATGCCGTCGATGAACTGATTGATGCGCTGAAGGGCAGGGAGGAACCGGTCTTCACGATAGTAGATGGCAAACGGTAACGCAGGGAATCTTTTACCCGCTGCGAGGAAGGGACTGCGAGTAGATTGTATCAGCCGTGTCCATCGATCACTAAGTGTACTGGACTCACCGACGACGCATAAGGCCACGCTCCTTCTTGTCGCCGTGAACGATGAAGGTTTTGAGAGCGTTTTGATTTGACATGAGAGAAGAGAGAGCGAGTGGGTTGCGGTGGGAATGGGTGACACAGGACGCACAGTGCGGTCCCTTGATAATGGAGGTGGCTCGCAGCACACACGTTGTGCATCAGCTGATGGCTAGATGTGACGCGCTTCTGCTTCGCCTCAGGCCTCATGCACAACACACCTCCGCCAATCTCATTCCCTTTATTCTGGTCCATCCGTCCCTTTCACCGTCAGAAGCACATCCGATTCATGAAAATATCTTCTAGAATTTCTGATACGCAAGTGTAAATATTATTCTGGATTTTATTGAAGTTGTTAGAGTCGTCTCTTATCAATGTGGGCTGTTTGAACTTAAGTCCCTCGTTGTCACACTTGTAATATTCTGACGCATGCAAAATTCATTCATAGAAAACCTAGTAATACAGTACAATAGCAAGTGTAACTAGCGAGTGTCAACAGAGAGATTCGTAAGAAAGTCCACAACCCCGTCAATCTGCTCGACCATCTCATCGCCGCCGTCATCATGATCGTCATCGTCGTCATCGTATAAATGAGGGCGCACGCCATCAGCGGTGCTTCCCGCAGTCGCGTCCCGTACACTCTGGACGCATCCTTTGCGCGTGCCTGGCTCCGGAGTTCCTGAGAAGCCCGGCAGCTCGTAGATGTCCCGAAGACGCCTCAGGACTTGGGCATTCGCTCGTCGACGTCGCGTGCAGTACTCTGCCACAGGGCCAACAATCGGTGCCTCGGCGCGCCGGAGCTCAGAGAGGATGCGGGAGAAGAGGGAGTCCTCGTCCATGACGGACGTATGTAGCCGCCGGATCTCAACGTTGCAACGTTGGATCTCCTCCTTCGCGCGATCAACCTTCTGAACGAGCTTCATTACCTCTCGTATAGCTGGCTCTACCCAGCGCTTCTGCCGGATGTCGTTCCCCGTCTCGCGCAGGAGAGTGAACTCCTCGAGAAACGTATACTTGGACACTCGCGACCACTCCAGCGTCGGCTTCCCTAACTCCACCGCCGCTTGATTGAACATTTTGAGCGCGTTTTGGATGGCCTTGCAGCGGTTTTGAAGCGACTTCGCGATGTACGTACGGAGTTTGTACCCTAGGAAGAATAGTTAGTTTATGAGGTAGACGAATTATGAAACCGACTTACCAGACCGGCCAACATTGAGCTTATGCAACTCGAGGAGCCGAAGAACGACCAGACGCTGTAAATTATCGAGAGCACGGTGATACTTACGTTCGTTGATGTACTTAGCAGTGGCAACATAGTTCTGGTCGATTGGCGTCCACCGATGATAAATCCCCATCTTCGTTTCGAGAGCGAGAACGTCGTTCTCGAGCGTGACGACCTTGGCTCGTGCTTGCCGGTGAGCCGACTCTTGCCTGCCCGTCCGAGAGGTCTCAGCCCCGTAGGCTTTGGCGGAGGTGACGAGGGGTTGGGCGACGAAGTGGTAGTTGGTGGGGACGGAGTTAACGAGGGTGGCATGTGCTCTCGCGGCATTAGCTCTAAGGTTCAGCATCAGCTCACGTCAATTTCATATCAAAGTATTCAGTCGCTTACTGAACCTCCCACAGCTCTTGGAGCATCTCGACGTAAGCGACAGCATGAACGTCCCAAGTGGACTCCTGGCCACTTGTCGCAAGAAACGTAGACTGCTCTGTCCGCCAGTTCGTCAGGTCGGCATCCGTGACGTTGAGAGCTCGTTTTGTGTGATCCAGGGCAGGGCTCTCGTCGGTGAGAATCTTCAGCGCCTGCTTGTAGTGACGAAGAAGGCCATCGGCGATTACGAGGTACCGGTCTTCGTCCCATTGGACGAAGTACATCTCGATCGCTTGGCGGCGCTTGTACGCTGATGCGTGACGTGTGGTGATCGAGACCTGGTTGGAGCCGCTGTAGATGCGCTCCATGGTCCCAAAATCTTCGAGGCCCGCCCCTTCGATGCCGTGGGATGGTTGCTGTCCTGGCATGCATAGTTGTGCGTATAGCCGTGGAAGGCATCAACGCACATGCGGGAGCCTGAAGACGCGAAGCGGGGGCCAAGGTCGGAGCTAGACGCGATGGTGATGGCCAGTTTGCAGCCGATATCGTAAGCGATGAGGATCCGGTCACCGAAATCTTCAAGCGACTTGTTGACAATGGCGAGCGGGTACTTGAACCTTAACAAACCTCAGTCAATACATGCATGATGCGGAGAGTGTGCACTGGAACTCACAGCTCTCCGCTCCTCACCATGTCCGCAATGTATAGCATGAAGCCGTGCCTGCAGGCGCAGGAAAAGATCCCCGTCTCTTCGAAGATGCCCCAGCTTTTCTTCTTGGCGTCGGCTGCGGCCGCTTTCCAGCTATCGGTGCAAGCGGAGATAACGGCAGTGTCGTTGTCGGCAGTGAGAGAGTCGGACGTAGGGGGGGAAGAGCCGGCGATGTTTGCGAAGCGATCGACGTACTCAGGTTCCAAGAAGTAGCTGCTGTGGTAGATGCATTGGTCTGCGACGCTGCGAGATCCGACAGGGGCCATGCGGGATAATGAGTTGTTGCCGTCGAAGACGAGCATGCGGCGGTAGCGGAGGTCCGGTTCATCTTCGAGCTGTATATCATTGTTATATGAATGCATCAACGGCGGTATCAACACGTGTGACATACCTCGTAGCTACACACGGGGCAGCAGTTCTTGGCACGCCAAACAGGGTCGCCGCGTCCAAGGGCGTCGGCGACGCGCAGGTCGACGGTACGAACGATCGAGAGGTACATGTCGAAAGCTTCAGATAGGGCGATACGATACGCTCGATGATAGGGCCACTACGAATGTATTAGAGAAGTTAAACACAATGACATGGAGACTGACCTGGTAGAAATCGCATATCACCTTCGCAAAAGCCTCCACACTGAAGGAGGGCTTGCGGAGGCGAAGACGGCGGAATAGCTCCAAGGTCGGCAGGGAGAAAGCGATGGTAGGCTTCTCCGGGGTTGCACCGAGGTATCCAGCCGAGACGAGGGCTTCGGCCGTACGTTCAGTGCCCAACCGGGGGACGTGGGCAATAGAGGAGAGGGTATAGATGTCTACGACGGAGATGTCGAAGTCACATCGCTGTGGGAGATCCAACACGGGAGTATCCGGGGCAGAGGCTGCGTCCGAGGGAGGAGTAGCTGGCGCTGATTCGAGAGAGGGAGTGGGGGTCGATTCGCGAGATGTTGAAGGCACAGACTCGGGAGGGGCGGCTTGTGTCGATTCGGGGTGCTTCCACTTGATGTAGGCTGCAACGAGCGACGGGAGCAGCACCTCCCAATTCGCTTGCTTGTGCTGTGTACGATGAGTCCACGTCCGATGATCCTTAGGTCCCGGAGGCCTGTAGCAAGTTAGAAAGGCAGAGAAAGCGAGAGAAAGCGACGCACTCGGTGTTCATGATATCCTCCAACGCGTTCAAGAACTCTTCCCGCTCCTCATCCTGCCATACCGGGTCTCCATCATCCAT
>NW_006913071.1:503209-584460 GCF_000271625.1 Coniophora puteana RWD-64-598 SS2 | reverse complement strand
TAGCGGGGTGGGAGGGGGCGAGCAAGTGGGGCGGGAGGGAGGAGAGGCTAAGCGAGCGGGAGGCACCAGGGCGTAAGCGAGGAGGGCGGGAGGGGCCGACGGGAAACGCGGGAGGGAGCGGCGGGAAGGGAGTGGCGGGAAGGGAGCGGCGGGAAGGGACGAAGCCGAGGTTCTCGCTACGTCATAATACTGGGGCTGACTCAAATGCACTGTGTCATATGTTTCGTTGGGGGGAAGGAGCACTTAGCGAGATTTCAGACATATACCTTATACGGAATGATTTGACGGGCATTCCCAACATGGAATAACTGACCTTATTGCTGGGGGTACTGCCGGTGTGTGGAATAGAGCATTTTGATGGCTGTAGTCATGTCGCCGGAACTTAAGCGGCATGACTATATTCAACTGATCCCGTGAGGTACAGGTGTATTCCAGACCTGAAACATCATCTGAAGCTTGAGAATATCCGAATAGTAAGTATCAGATTGTTTTTACGATTCAATATTGGGTTTTATGTTTCATGACACTTGTCACCTTGTGGCAAGGTGACAAGGCTGGCAAGAAATTTGCGGTTTTACTGATGGATGGTACAACAGGTAACAGGTCTACAGCGGCCATAAACTCGATCCAGTATATAAGTCGATACTTGAAAAAATCCCCTGCTGCAGCGTGAAAGTCTTTCAAGCGAGTCCAGTCAGATACGAGAATGTGGTCCCTCCAACGGACGCAAGCGTAGTACAATGGTGAGGAAGGCGTTGCCTCTTCATCTTCTGTGACTGTTTCTGTGTTGTCCAGCTCCTGAGAGAGAAAGATATCCCTACGAAATTTGTAGCTCATGTACTCCATGCACCGAAAGGCTAACACTTCATGAGAGCGCTGTTCGTCTAAATGGTCTTCTCCGGGATAAAGATTAAGCGAGAATACCCCGTGATTCGACTCGTAGGAAGTCTGAGTAGCTACCTCGGGCCAGCTGGAGAGCATCAGCGATGACGATGAAGGTGATGGAATTGGCACATGTAGATGGTAATGCGATGATGGAGGGGCAGAAAATGATGGTGGTGGAGATGGTGGAGGTGGAGGAGGGGATGGCGGAGAAGGGGATGGCGGAGGACTTGATGGTGGTGGTGGCGGTGGAGGAGGAGGAGGAGGGGGAGATGGAGATGGAGAAGGCGGCCGATGTTGAGAGGGCGATGAGGAACGAGAGGTCGTAGGGGACGACGAAGAGTCAGATGATTGAGACTTGGCACGTTTATTGGTTGGATGGGAAGGTGTCAGTGTTGGGGGGAGTGGTGACGCGGAGTGGGATTTTGAAACTGGTAGACGTGATGGCATTGATAAAGTCGGTGGCGATGGCAAAGGAGTCGGCGGAACATAGGTTTGGGGACGAAGTTGGAAGGATATAAGATTGATAAGTGATCCTGGTTCAGTTTCGGTAATTTCGAGGTTGTAAGAGGCGAAGGGGCGGCTGAACACTTCACGGACCTCCTGTAAGGAGAACTTGGGCCCACTAGCAAAGAACAGATGAAAATCCGGAACACCCTCATCGAGGTGAAGAATGTCCACTAGAAGATCAAAGAAATCAACGACGCTATCATACTGCCCAGGGGGACAACAGTTGTCGATTTTGTCGAAAATGAATACTCGTGGTTTCCCTTCTTTCCATACGTTCTTGAGGCTCTTAACGGGTTGATGAAAAAGTGGACCAATCTGATCGTCAAAGGAGCACTTGGGGTCGAGCAATGCGGGATGTCGTCTGAGGGTCTGCACCAATAAGTTTCTCGTAGACCAATGACTCGACGGGATCCCAAGTTGATAAGCGATGGCTGGGGAGAAGTGATTCAAGGCTTGACGCTTGGGATCCTGTGAAGAACAGATGAATCTCCCCCCTAGGCTGTTATCCTTTGCCAACTCGTTGGCTACGGAGAGAGTCATTGCTGCTGTCGATGCCGTCATGGTAGTTGTTACATTGCTACTAGCACCGTTATGGAGCCAGATGACGCTGCGGCATCTCTCACTTAGACGTCCCATGATGTTTTCAAGTAAGGCTTTGTGATGTTTGTCGTGGTTCTGACGTCGTTTGCTAGAAAAGCGGACGCTAAAAGCGTCAACGGGGATGTGATCAGATAACATCTTCCATATAGCATCATCGTTCTCTGCAGTGCGTGTCTCGGTTATGAAGTTCTCGTGATAGACCCAGACACTTACTTGATGGCGAGGAACTCATAAGTAATATAGGGTATCACTAAGGGATCGAGTCCGGTGGCTCTCCAGCGAAGGGCGCATGCGCTACACTGCTCGAGCACTGGCACGTCTCGGTCCAACCCATCTCGGGATTCGGATTTCTCCGAAGCACCTGCAATAGCCCCTGTCGGGGTGCTTGGAGGTTCGCACTGGTGACCGACGATGGGGCAGGCACTCTTGGTTGCGACCTGCAAGATGCGTCTATTCTCTGCGCCTCTGGCGCTCTATTCTACTTGTGCTGACTAAGCAGCTGCTCTGTGTCCCTATTCGGATATGCCCCTATGTCCCTTATTCTCTGCTTGTCTCCAACTTGTCTCTCTGAGTCCCTCTGACCGGTTCTCCCTATCGCAACGGCTACTTGACACTAGCGCAGTCGGTTTGTGTCATCCTTATCAGGAGGGAGCACCGCTCTACTACAGGAATGTCAAACAATAGAAAGGGTGTAGAACGAGTCAGTGTATCCACGCTCGCGATGGCATTCAGCACGCCTCTCTAGTCTGACTTAACGATGCGAAGAAATGAACAGAAAAGCGCCTCTCATATTTTGATCTGCTTGACAAACGTGAGAGGAAAGAGTGACATACATGAATTGTCCCTTGAATGGCGGTGAGAATAAACCAAGAACCTCGTACGACTTGTTTATCAAAAGCATATTAATCATTATCTACTTCTGAGCGGTGGAGCAGAAGCCCCTCCTCGCCCAATCGATACGAGAGCTATCTGGGGACTTGTCGGAGGAAATCAGCCTACGCGCCTGAGAAACGAAGCCAAACCCAAGCCCAAGACCAGGAGAATCTAAGAAAAGGACGATTCATTATGACGCTGTACCTCGATGCTATCTCGGCGCTAGAAGAAGAAGACAAAAAGCGTGGTTCCCATGGGCAGAGTTATGGGGCGAGAACTGCCCTGGGTGAGATAAGGAAACGCGTCTAGTGCCTCGAGTAGAGTTTTCCCTCATACGAACGTGCTTCTCAGAACCCGGGCTCGCAGATGAATGAATTGCGTGTTCAGTGCGTGTGTTCAGTATTCAGTGGCGTCGACGTCATAGCGCAAAGCAGACCTCCGCAGGAGGCCTCGATTCCTATTGTATTAAGTATCGCATTGTATAGGTGTTCCGAAAACCACCACGCGGTGAGGGCCCACGCAGCCGCCCAGAGCCATTCTTAAACGAGATAGCGCGTTTACGCACTTGTCATGGATAAGGCACGTCTCGGAGTAGCGTTGAACCTATCAGCCTAGCATGGTACGACTTTCCAAATGTCGATGCCAGTAAGTCGCGGATCGCGCACATCTGGCCCGTTTCGGAGAGTTGATCGCGAGCCTGGAAAGAAATGAGCAGGAGAAGCAGCGATAAATCGTGCGCGAGAGCAGATAAGAGTTTGGCGGAAGAATGTGCGTCCGACTTAGGCAGAGAGGGCGCGGGAGCCGAGTAGCTTGGTCGGCGGCGGCGACATGGAATCTCCACCTAGGCATCTTGATATTTGAAAACACCAAGGTATTCGGGGTGCGAAGAGCCGGTGGCACAGAAATGTCACGTTCTATCAATATACATATTGCATTATAGATTGCTCAAAGACAATCACAAAGCGAATCGGGGATAGAAACAGCGGGTGCACTTAGCTTTTGGCTTTAAGCAGCTCAGCGACGGCATCATGAACCATGCTACATGCATGCACCGTGTGGAAGCACGCCGAGGCGCGAACACTAAGAGATCGGACGAGACGTGATAGGACGGCGATGTATATCGTAGACGATAGAAGGGATACAATGAGGAGCGAGTGTAGGAGCTAACGAAGCTAAGGCTATCGAACGGACGAGCACGAGTTTAAATAAGGGAGAGCAGGAGGATGCCAGAGGCATCGTATCGAGAAGGCGTATAGCAAAACGCGTGCTAATAATAATAAACGTCCGCGGAAACAGAATCCATAGTCCTAAGAGGAATAGGAAGATTGTCGAGAAGTCGGGTGTGGAGCGATCGAGGAGCGATCGATCTGGAGTTCTTCTTCGAAGGTCGGCGGTAGCAGCGAGAATGTCATAAGTCCGAGGGAGCGGGCTTACACCCCTCCCCCTTCTGAATGAAGCTCTCCGAGCTCGCGAAGGAAGTGGTCGAGAGCTTCACAATCTTCGACTTCACTGCCCGGGAGCCAACGGTCGGCGCGTGCGTCTTCGTCTTTCCAGCGAACTTTATATTGCCAACCGCGACCGCATTTCCTGCGATCGAGGATCTTGTCGATAAACCATTCTTGAGAACCGCTTTCGGTGATGATGGGTTCTGGCTCAGCGCGGGAGCGGCCAGGGAATAGGGCATCGTCGTTAGGGATGTGCATCTTCAGTTGGGAGACGTGGAAAGTGGGATGAATGTGAGAGTCTTCGGGAACGTCTAGCGTGTACGAGGACGTGTGCGGATGGGCGGATATGATGCGGTATGGGCCATCATATCTAGGAATAAATTTAGCGACACGTTTAGAACCATGTTGCATGTACTCCCGTCTGCGATGTTTTGTTGAGAGGTAAACAAGATCATCGAGCTTGAATTCCGGGTCGGGGAGACGGTGAGTGTTTGCAGCCGAAGCCTGAGATGCTTTGGAAGCGAAGAGGGAATCGTGCGCATCAGCAATGTCGTTTTGGAGGGAATGAATAGTACGTAGCGCGGCGCAGACGTCATCTTCAGTGGAGGGAGGGGTTTCAGAAACGAGAGGAAGGAGAGGTGGGATGAGGCGCGGAGAGCGGCCGAGATGAAGTTGGAAGGGAGAAAACCCTGTAGAAGCGTTAACAGTGGACATCATATTGAAACGTACGCAAGGGAGGGCATCAACCCAACCCTTTTGACGGTGTTCGACAAAATATCGCAGAGATTGAACGAGCGTCTTGTTAGTTCGCTCGGAAGAACCGTCGGTTTCGGGGTGGAAAGCAGTAGACATGCGGAGATCAACACCGGCGAGTTTGTGAAGTGTCCGCCAAAACTTGCTGGTAAAGAGCGAATCTCTGTCGGAGATGATGTTGGACGGCATGCCGTTCTCACAGAACCAGTTGTTGAAGAAGAGAACGGCACAATCAGCCGCAGACATGTCCATCCTGCAAGGGACCAGGCGGATATCTGCACCGAGGCGATCAGTGATGGTTAATATGCCGTCAAAACCGTGTTCATTGGGCAGCGGCCCAACGAAATCCATAGCAATGCTGTCGCCACGTTTATCGGGAGGAGGCAAAGGATGGAGAGGGCCGTGGCGTTTTGTCGTAGCTGATTTGTTGCGGGCGCAGGTGTCACAGGAAGGGATGTAACCTTCCTCAAGGTCCTTGCGCATATTTGGCCAGTAGAAGGCCTCGCGCATGGCGGCGTAGGATTTGTCGAAGCCGAAGTGGCCAAGTGTATCGTGGGCAAGACGGTACACATATTCTCGGAGTTTTGGGATCCTCGGGATGATGAGACGCTCTCCTACGAACCAGAGGTTGTCAACCATCCTGAGGTTAGGAAGAGAATCACTTAACGAGGAAAGCTTTTTACACCAGGGATCATCGGAGTAACCAGCTATGATCTCGGGAACGAGGTCGTGGTCAGAAGCGATCGATAGAACAGCAGCTACGCAGACGTCAGAACACACGAGCGGGATGGGCAGGCGAGTTGTTTCTGAGAGGTAGTCAGAGGAAGGAGAGTGGGGCGGGCGAGAAAGGGCATCCGCAACGGTGTTCTCGGAACCCTTGATGTAACGTATAGTGAAATCGTATTGCGAGAGGAACTCTTGCCAGCGCGCTTGACGGCGCGAGAGATCCGGCTGTGTATTAAAATACTCGAGTGTTTTGTGGTCGGTGAAGACTGTGAATGACACACCCAATAAATCAACTCGCCACTTCTTGAGAGCCTTGACGATAGCAAGGAGCTCTTTTTCGTGTACTGGATAGTTGAGCTGAGCACCACTTAGTTGAGAGGAATAATACGCGACGGGGCGAGCAGTCTCAAGCGAAGGACCAAACGATAGGTAAGCGCCTACAAATTTATCGCTGGCGTCGCACGAAACAAAAATGTGATTGTCGACGAGATTGTCGTGGTCGATGGTAGTGAGACAACCAGTGCTGGTGACGAGCCGTTTAATGGAGTTGAAAGCAAATTGATGCGAGGTTGTCCACCGAGGCCATAGCTTATCGCACTCTTTGGTAGTCAGAGGCGTCAGGATACGGGTGTGGTCGGCGAGACCCGGGAGGAACTGGTCGAGATATTGTACAAGTCCGAGAAATGAACGGACTTCACCAGATGTTTTAGGTGTAGGCCAGTCTAGGATCTTAGAGACTTTGGTTGGATCGACTTGTATGCCCATAGCAGATATTCGATGCCCTAAAAACTCGAGTTCTGAGGCAAACAGGATGGTTTTCTTCGGTGAACAGAAGAGACTCGCCTTTTTCAGAGCATCCAGTACGGCCTGGACATTACGGACATGTTCTTCAACAGTCTGAGACCAGATGATGATGTCGTCCAAGTACACATGACATATTTTTCCAATGAGATGGCGCAAGGCCGAAAACATACGGCGCTGATGCGTTGCGGGAGCGTTGCGACCTCCCTGAGGCATAACAGTCCATTCGTACAGACCAAGAGGTGTAGCGACAGCGGTGTACTTGATGTCGTCAGGATGAACTCTTGTCTGAAAAAACGAATTAGTCATGTCGATCTTGCCAAAGATTTTACCTTTGGCGCAGTCCCGAAGGATATCATCGACGCGTGGTAAGGGGTGACGGTCGGGAATCGTGTTATCATTGAGTTTCCGGTAGTCGTTTACTCAACGGGGTTTGGCAGTAGGGTCCTTCTTCGGGATGAGGAAGGCGGGTGATACGTAGGGACTGTCAGACGGTCGAAGACGACCGGATTCTAAGTGTTCTCAAGGGGTAGTGTAGAAGTTGTCCCCATACTTGCTTGTACTTGCGAGGGCATGAATACGAACGTGATTGTATAACTTTATTCGCGTCCTTGAGCTGGACGCGATGATATACATCAGTAGGTAGAGAAGCAATGGACGGTAACTCAGCTGGAAACAGGTCGATGTATTTGTTTCGCATAGCTTTGTCAAGACGTTCTAGATGTTCACGATTGAAATTAGCGGCAGCTAATGTCTGAATACGATTTAAAACGGAAGATATGACTATACGAGGATTAACGTCGGTGACAACATGTTCCTCGAGTCGAGAACGGATCTTCGCAGTTTCTGACTTCAGTTGCGATACAACACTCGATTTGATAGGGCTATAGTCAACAGGAACAGGAGGTGTGCATTTTGGAACAGTACCATGATTAAGAGAAGGGGGCGAGAGGATATCGTAGGTGGAGTCTTTGGCGATGCAAGTACGGAGTTCGTGGTCTATAATGAGACGATTATGTGAGAGGAAGGGGCCGCCCAAAAGAAGGGGAATGGCTAAGTCGTCGACAACAATAGCGCGAAGCTTTTTCGAAGTCCAATGCAAGTTCAATGAAGAAGGTGAAAGAAAAACATAATGGGAGAGTGAAGAAAGAGACCCAGAAAGGACATTGGAAGCGTCTATAGGTTTAGGTAGTCGTCTGAGTCGTAGTCCCAGTTGCGAAACCAAGTCCGACTTAATCAGAACTAGATGCGACCCGTGGTCAATGAGTGCATCAACTCGAAGATGGGATGGGACGAGTGGGCCATCAAGGTAACATGGCCAGAAAAAATGAGGCGATGAAAGAGGTGCGACGCACTCATCAGAAGAATCGGCAGCTTCTTCGAAAACCGACGAAGATTCGGGGAGGATAGCCGCGACGGTGGCGGACTTTCGTTGCTTGGAAAAGCGTTCAATGTCGGCTTTGTACTTGTCGCGTTTATCATCAGGAATAGCTCGGATAGTGGCGGCTTCGGTGAGCGTTTTGTAAGTGGCGGGGTTGGGGAAACCATTGTTACATTCGCGAGACCAATGTCCCGCGAAGAAACGTCTGCACTGCAGGCACCCTTCGTACTTGTTGAGCAGCCTGCGTTCCTCGTCTCCGAGCTTGGAAAGCTTGGGAGCGTCGGGATCGCGAGGGGCTGAGGAAGTATGCGAGTGAGAGTGGGAATGAGATGAAGATGAGGAAGGCACGTTACGCGCCGTAGAAGTCCTCTTATAATTTGCAGCGAGACTATTCATGATGCCCTCCAGTTGCGTCTCGATGAGGTGGACGCTGGCGACCCAATCGGTTAAGGAAAGCGTGCGGGGAAGTTGGTGAACGTAGATCGCGTTCTTGAGGTCAGAGTTCATATGTGCTTGTAGACAAGTGCGCAGGTTATCGTCGTCGAGGTGACCGGGACGCTTACTGAGGAGAGTGTTCCTTCTGATGGTATGATTAGCGTACTTCGTAAATTTGCGAGTACCTTGGTTCTCGCTCTGGATCTCGTCTGCAAGCTTCGCCTCCCAGCCAAAGGGGAGACAATGAGCCCAGATTTTGTTGAAGAGGTCGTCTAAGGGCAAAGCAGAGAGAGTGGCTCGCTGAGTAGCGATCCAGTCCTTAATCGCAGAATCACGAAAAGTACGTAGGAGCTGTTTGGAGGCTTTCTTCTCGTCGACGTCTTTGATCTCGACGTATCCTCGGAAAGCGTCCTCGAACTCCTGCGCGACCTTGGGCGTAACATCGCCTTTGGTCAACACAGGGAGATCCTTGGGCGAATCCTGTCTGACAATGGCGCCGGACATCGGATCGTAGTCGCGTCGATATTCTCGGAGGCAACAAGACGAGTCTGAATCGGACTCGTTATCGTCCGAGAGGTCGGTAAGGGGCGATGGTGCGTTTTCGACAGGCTGAACGTCGTTGGAAGTTGTCTGAGACTCTGAGAGCACTCCTTCTCTAAGATCGAGGGAGATACCCAGAGCGGTTGTCTGAGAGCGAGTCTGACGGACAGTAGGAGCAGAAGAAGACAGGATGGGCGATGTGGACAGAGACGGATGACAGATGAGAAAGGTTGCAACTCGAACGAACGAGCTGCCAGCTAGATAGACGGCGACAGAGACAGAGAATACGTGACTCGCGAGAGTGCGTCGGTTCTGAGATGAACGAGATGTTCAGCGGATGAGACGGAAGAGAATTGAATAATACGTCGCTTCGTCGTTATCAAAAAAAAAAAGTGGAAGCACGCCGAGGCGCGAACACTAAGAGATCGGACGAGACGTGATAGGACGGCGATGTATATCGTAGACGATAGAAGGGATACAATGAGGAGCGAGTGTAGGAGCTAACGAAGCTAAGGCTATCGAACGGACGAGCACGAGTTTAAATAAGGGAGAGCAGGAGGATGCCAGAGGCATCGTATCGAGAAGGCGTATAGCAAAACGCGTGCTAATAATAATAAACGTCCGCGGAAACAGAATCCATAGTCCTAAGAGGAATAGGAAGATTGTCGAGAAGTCGGGTGTGGAGCGATCGAGGAGCGATCGATCTGGAGTTCTTCTTCGAAGGTCGGCGGTAGCAGCGAGAATGTCATAAGTCCGAGGGAGCGGGCTTACACCGTGCAAGCCATCCAGATAAATCTCTAGCCACCTAGCTTGAGTTGCGACCTCGGCGTGCGCAGATAAAGGAGCGTCGCGATGCCGACTGAGAATGGCCATCTGCAGCAGCACACATTGATATTACATTCCGAATTCACAGACCTCGACTTCGGAACCGAGGGTGGATGCCGGCTTATAGATAGTAACAGCATAAATAAACGACCTGGGCCAAACGATATGCGCAGACGCGCTCATATATGCGCCTAGACTTTCGTCTTGACGGCGTTCGCCCGCGAACAGTGTATCTGGAGTCCCGAAAGACCCGAAACTGAGCGAACAATTAAGGTAAGACCAAAGTGGTACGACAGCGGAAAGT
This sequence comes from Coniophora puteana RWD-64-598 SS2, assembly GCF_000271625.1. NCBI lineage: Eukaryota > Fungi > Basidiomycota > Agaricomycetes > Boletales > Coniophoraceae > Coniophora > Coniophora puteana. The sequence goes on along the minus strand of NW_006913071.1, from coordinate 574,385 downwards.
CAAAAAGCCTACAGAGCCGAAGGTATTGCGACACAGAGGGCGATATGCACCAGATACACGATCGCGATCGACGGTGTCTGAACGCTAATGCCGCCGTGGAAAGAGCAACCCCACACTTGCGAGGCAAGAGTCCAGAGCCGTCCGAAGAAGCGCTAACTGGGACCGGGAATAGTGCATAGGCAGCGTAGCTGATCGCAGCATCGGTGGCGTCGCGAGCATTTCATCACCTCTGGGCTCGAGCCTGGCCCGCAGGAACGCACTGGGACCCCACGTTTGCTGCTAGCCGTTACACATACATGCATGCTCACGACCGTGAGGCCCAGTGGAAACGTGCTGTGCTTGAATCGGTGGGAATCCGGGTGGATTGGTGAATTGGAGCATAGTAGGGCACATCTTTGATTTTTCATCAATAAAATACGGGCACATTGGTGAAAGCCAGTGCATGTGACATTGGCGCGATTAGAATATCAAAAAATTCGGCGCATATGGCAGTCAGGGAACCAGATACGGGCCCGAACTCCCCGCTGTTGCTTCATCGATCATCTTTTTCATGGATGGAATATTTCCTAGCTGCGATCCGGGTGAAAGGAAGTATTGCCGTGTTTGGTTCGTAAAATGCCAAGTCTTTATATGTCCTGAAATCGACACAAATCATCATGTAGAAGTCCTGATTGGCTCGGACAGTGAATTTCAGCAGACGCGTATTTTCAAATTAGCTGTTGCTTGGCTCTGCTTGTTGTAGCTTCTCTGAAAACAGTCCCAAAACAGTCCGGAAACTCTGTAGTTTTGATCCCCGCTTGTTACAGCCTTGCACGCTGTGGACGCGTACTTCGCTCTCCCTTCCTCTCACCACCACCATCCTCTTCACCACCCCAAATACCGCCCGTGCGCACTTGGGTACATGCACTACAACATTCTACTGGTTGCCGCAACATGACTCTTCCACGTTCGCCACTCCTGTCGACCTCTCTAACTTACATCACTGGAAATTACTTCTGATTGTCGAGTTCACGAGTAGGAAGGGATCGAGCATTCAGGTGGGTTGATTCCTACAATCCAGTTTACCTTGCCTTTGCTCAGCGACTTCACAAAGCTTGTCCTCTATGTGGTACGTGCTCGCTACCTCTACCACCACACATCATGATTCATTCCATCAACAGGCTCGCGATCGGGCGTATCCGGCTAATATCACTGCTCATTATTTGTAAAGATAGCCAGCATGTATATTTAGTAGCCTTTACATAATATATAATATCAAGCTGCTTTGGAATTTTCGCCATGGATGGAATAAACCAGGTTGAGTCGAATTCTATTATGGCAATTAGCTATTCAAATTGAGTTCACGTACTCGTGAATGCGTGCACCGATACGAACCGATGTACCCAGATCCGAGCCAATGGGCGTCATGAATTGACACCAAAAAATCGGTGAACAGTCCAGCCATTGGTTCGCATTGGTGTGTATCGGTGCATCAAAGAAGCACCACGAGATATGCTTCGATTCACCAATCCGCCCGGATTCCCACCCATCTGAGCACAGCACGTTTCCACTGGGCGTGAGGCACTGCGCCCAGGAACGTTGCGGCATGTGCGTGCCATTCGAAGGTATATTCAGAGTTTGGGAGGCTATTCGTGACTACGTCAGGATCCATATTTATGTAGTTCCAAAACGCGTAACGCGCGCACGCCCCTCGTTATATAACGTGTATAAATACCTACACAGTCGAGACGAGAACAGCGTGCGCGAGAAGTTTAAAGAGAGCGCGTGCGTCATGCGAGCCGACTCCGCGGATATATGCGAGAATGGGATAGGTTCACGGTGAACGACCCAAATTGTCTTCCTATCAATCATCCTTTCGTTGTGGAATCGAAGATGTCAGTCTGACCTCACTGAGTCATTGCCTCAAGCACTGCAGACAAACGGCGATTTTACCCGGAATTAAACCGAGAGAAAGAGGCGGCGAGATGAAAGCCTTTTCTTCCAAGTTTTGGAACACCCTTTTGCACAGGAAAAGGTATTCTTTTGGCCGACATTTGCGTCAATTTTGCGCTGGTAAAATAGACAGGTTACCGAATTTGGACTCCATCTTCCCGATTTAGACGTGTTTCTATCTAATCTCCGCACAGAAATGCAAACTCCGAGGCAAAAGTTCAACTTTTAAATAAAATTTCGCACAGCAAAAGATGGGTGCAAAAGGCTTTCATCTGTCCGCTTTCCACATGTTACTGTATGTACTTGCAGCACCTCCGGCTCCAGTAGGCAAGCGTGTCAATATGGCGCTCGAAGGAGTCGCTGGAGCCAAGACGCGTCCGCGCGTCCAGCATCATCGATGGACGCATCATTCATCTCGCTCACCGCTAATGCATCATGGTCTCACAGGGCAGAGGCGAAATGAAGGCGAGACGATGTCGCCCGACTCAAGGGCGTGTGCATCGTTACTCCGAACCGAGGTTGAGTCCATGGACCCATCTGCACCGTGAACCACCTTCCATACACACAAGGCAAAAAAGAAACAGTCATTGCGCTAACAATCTATATCTATCTAGAGCGATGGATGTGATATACTAGTACGACGAAGAACAAAGAGAAAAGAGAGAGAGAGCGGAGTGGATCTGGGAGTTGAGTCCATGTATGCGCAATCCAGCAGCGCCAGTGAGCAAGCGCGGAATAACGAAAAAAAAGGGTGCATTGATGAGCAGCGTGGGGTGCGTATGAAGATCAAAGTCAAAGAGCCAAATTGATCAGACGTAGAGGGTGAATGGAGAGGAGAGAAGAAGGTCAATAATAATAGCGTCGAACGAGGAACAGGAACAAGTAACGGGTAAGGTTAACTAAGCCCAACTAAGCCGCAAACCGTAATCGAAACGAAGAGCAAGTCCGAAAGTGTATAAGCAGGTTCAAAGAAAGAGTCGAAAGAAGAAGTGAGCCGGGTTCTGTCTATAGGGTGATGTGCGGATTCTGTCTATGTACTGTATAACTAGTGCTACCAAATGTGCGTTTGCGTGCAATGCGGGGCTGCTCTACATCGTGAATGTTGGGATCAGGGGGAAAATGGTAGATGAGGAGAGTAAGAGGGCCATGAGAAATATGGGATGGACGAGAGACGTGAAGACTGAGAAACGAAGGCGAAAACGGATCGTCAAATGGACCAGAGAATTTTTGAGATATCGGGTGATGCTAGAGTGGAGATGGGGCGAGGAAAGTTGTGTCGGTAACATGCTACATCCAGGGGTTCTAAGAGGCAAGAGGCGAGAGGAGAGAGAGGGAGCATAGGAGAAGAGATGAAAAACGGAAGGCGGAAGTCGACCAAAGAGTTGAACGTCGAAACCTGAGCGAGAGGCCACTGGAGAGATAAACGCCGAGACGAGTCGAATTGAGTTCTTCATCGACTCGCCAACGTCGACGCCTCAAACTCCTTAAATGTGGGCAACTCCACCTTCTCCACCGCCGTCTTCTCCGTTTTCAACCCACCCGCCATCTTTTCCTGCCCAGTCTCCACAACCTCCTCCCCTTTCTCGCCCTCCACCTCCACCTTCGTCTTCTCCACAACCATCGCAGTAGATGAAGAAGCAGTCGCCGTCGTCGGCGACGTCGCCCCACTCCCCATATTACTGCCCACACCGCCCATCGTCGCCCCAGGCGACTCGCTCTTGATCTTCAGCGGCGCAAGCGTAATCGGCGGGCTACCCGAGCGCGACGCGGGCACACTGGCCACGCCCCACCCGTCACGGTGCCCGTACGCAGTCACACCAGCACCAGCACCGGCGCTGGCACCGGGACCCGAGCCGACGCGCGACGGCGACTTGAACGAGAACTGCGTCTGCGCGGGGTGCGCGGTCGCGGGCCACGACGGAGTTCTTGCGGTGTGCGTGTACTGGTTCGGGTACGGCGAGTGCGGGTGCGCATGCGAATGCGAGTGCGCATGCGAAGTCGACGCCGACGAAGCAGAGTGGATCGGCGTCATCCCAAACGCCATCCGCACCGAATGCGCCAGATGATGATGGTGCGGTGCCCCGTTCCCGTTCCCGTTCCCGGTCGCTTGTTCCCGCTCCCTCTCATGATGATGCGGCGGCGACGCAGGCCTCGATCCCACCGGACTCGCAGTCGTACTCCCCGCTCCAGGCTCATACGTGTGTCCACCTCTCAGCGGATGCGTAAAGCTCGCGGGCGAGCTCCCGCTGCTGCTCGGCCCGCTCGAGAGCTGCGGCGTGGGAAGCGCATGCAGACTGCTGTTCCCAGCACCCGACGCCGGCCCGCTCGAGCTGCCGGCCCCAACAGCGGAGGATAGCTGCCCGGGGTACGAGTGCACGTGTGGGAGGTGTGCGGCGGACGCGGGCAGCGCGAATCCATCCGCCGAGGGCCGTTTCCGCGCCGAAGACGTGCGACTGCGCGAGTAGGCGCCAGAACCGGAGATGGGCGAGCGCGTGCCGCTCGTGGCGTATTGGCTGTATCCGTATCCGTACCCGTACCCGTGCGGCCTTGTTGCATCGTCATCGACGGGGCTCGTCTGCATGCTGTCATCGTCGTCTTCATCGTGAGCCGAAGGGGGAAGCAAGATCGGCGATGGCGCGCGGCTCGGGTATCCCGAGTGCAAGTTGAGCGTGCGCAACGGACCGAGGAACGGCGACGCAGACGGGGTGTATGCGTAAGCCGCCGCATCACGCGGCTGAGGCTTGGCCTGCACGAGCGGCGGAGACATGTCATGGTGGGAACCACCATACCTCGTCCGCGAGGCGCCGTTCGCATGTGACCCAGGAAGGGGGAGCGAATCCGAGTCCGAGCTCAGCGGCGAAGGCGTGTCTTCCTGTCGCGGGAACTGGCGATGCACAGAAGCGGGGTGCTGCGAAGCATGGCTGTATGCAGATGCAGATACAGTCCCAGATGCGGGGTACTGCTGCCCCGCAGCGCCGCTCCGGCCCGTCTGGGCCTCAGCCGGAGTAGAGTTTGGGGACGAAATGGGCGTGATCTGCCACGCGGGCCCACTCAGCCTCCTTCTGTTCTTGGTCGAGCGCTCATCAGACACGCCGATGCCAAAGTAGCCCGCGTCCGCACCGGCGCCCGAAAGCGGCTGACCAAAGTGGAACGGCGTGGAAACGGGGCTGGTCGTCGCGCTCTTCACCATGCGTGCGCCGTGCATATGATAGGCGCTCGAATGTGAATCCGTCGGGGGCCGCAGGTCGGACTCGGCGCGCCGCAGAACCTCGGCGTGCCGTGCCTCGTACTCCGCGCGGCGGAGGGCCTCTGCGCGTTCGAGCGCGTAGAGCTCGTCCATGGCGACACTCGAGAGAGTGGAGAATGCCGAGGGATTCGACTGGGGGAGGTGGTGGGGCTGTGCGCGTCTGGGGTGGTACGAGGATTCGTAGGAGCCGAGCGCCGTCGGGCGGGCGTATGATTCACCCTGAAACAAAAACAGTAAAATTTTTGATGATGAACACTTTTTGGACACAAGAACGCGACAGAATGGAGGCTGACGCACCTCGTCGTCGCTATTGGCTCGGCTCCTGGCTTTTTTCTTTATCCTGACACTGGATGAGTCTGCGGCTGACTCATGGGTACTGCGGCTGTACGAGTGGAGGCTGACGGAGTTGCCCTGATCGAGGTGGTCGTCGTGCAGCGGGTGTTCGGACTTGGGCTTTGCCCGTTTGCCAGTGGCATGCTGGGACTGGTGCTCGTTGTTGTGTATACGGGAGTGGCGGGTAAGCTCGTCTGAGCGGGAGAAACGCTTTTCGCAGGAGGGGAAGGTGCAGGCGAAGGGCTTCTCGCCCGTGTGTGTCCGTATATGCCGGGTCTGTGGGGGCGGTGATAAGGATCATCGTGACGACAAATGGTGTTCGCAACGGGAAACGACATACCTGGTGCTCGAGTCTGCTGAATGCGCGGCCGCAAAGTGGGTAGGGGCACTTGTAGGGTCTTGCGGCGACCTTGTCTTGCTGTGTCTGAGTGTGAGACTGGGCTGACACCGTCGCTGTGGAGGGGCCGTCCATGGTAAAGTTTGTTGGAAGGGGAGTGCGGGGGAGGTTGAGTTGAGTAGCGGAGGATAAGAAGTGAAACTAAGTATAAACGAGGGAGGGCATGCGTGAGCTAGGCCGGAAAGAGAAAAAGCTGGGAAGGGGAGGGAGGAACTTACCGGTGACCGAGGTGATGTAACACTGGATCTCGACCGAAGCACGCTATTTGATTCTGGGGCAGTTGTCCTGATTTAGAAGCCTCGGATGCCCTGTCTCCTTCTCTTGGTTCCCTCTGCGGGTGGCTGTCTCCCCTTTTGCGCTGGGGGTGGGGACGAGGGGGTGGATTGGGGAGAACGAGACGATGACGGAAGCGGCGTATACGTGTTGGGAGGGAGGGGAAGAGGACGGGACTGAGGGAACAGTGAAATATGAAAAGTCCGGGGAATAGCCGCCCTAACCGAACACGATAATCAGGCAGGCAACCACCTGCAACCACCTGTCTCTCGTCCACAAACGGCCCGAACAAGCGACCTCGCCGGTTGTCAATCAGTATTTCAACCCGCGATTAAAGCAGGCAAAATACGTCGGTTACGATAGCGTATGCAGGGACGACGGGAGGGGAGTAGCGTTATGCGGAGGAAGGAGAGGATGAAGGAAGAAAAAGAGAAGATAAAAACAACAAGGTGATGTTCCGGAGAGAGGCGATTTGGGCAGTCGAGCTGTATGCGAACGTGGGGAAGACGGAATTGGAAACAAGGCACTGCGCTTCTCCGTGGATGCCTACGCCTCCCTCCGCTGATCACTCGCAAATTGTTCGCCACAGGAACTTACCAGCTCAGCCACCCGTTGGTCCGCCCCATTGCTGGCCGTTCCGAGATCGTCCTCGCCGGTTGTCAATGTCCCCACAACATCAAGGTTGCCCTACCCTCGTCATCCTCGCACTTGCAACGGCCAGCACTGGGAAGACGAGTAATTTGTCTCTAGGGCGTATGGATAACACATCGCTAAACGGATGTTGCATATGCCTCCTGCGATACTATCACCCGGTCTGTCGCGCTGCCAGCCTGCCGCCCCTTTCCACCTCGCATCCACCTCCCCGCAGTCCCTATCATCGGTCCGGATATCCCCGATGGGCATACCTTCCATTTTTACATAAGCTATTCTTCCCCTTTATCGACCAGGTTCCTGAGGGCCTCTCCGGTCGCCCCGGCAATCTGGCTCCTTCCTCCACGTCGTCATGACGGACACCGGTATCGGCCATACCCGTCGGCCTCAACCTGGGGTCATCCTCTTCGATTCCGACTCATCTCGACTCGGCCGGTGTGCTCGTTGCCCTTGAACTTCCTCGACCGCCAGATGGTGCGGCCAGGTTGCCATGGTCCATGTTCCACTGCTATGTAACCGAATCGCCGGGGCGAGCACATGCACGCCTGATGCCACGGCCAGGTTCATCCACCCCGACCCCACATTTTCTCCCTTCTCGCGTGTCGCCCACCGTGCACCTCGTCACTCTTGGAACCGCTTCCCAATTTCCCCACCGCCCACCGCGTTCTAGACCTTCCTGCCTCTCTCCCCTTCTTCGAATTCACTCGTTTGCTGCATTGCGTACTACTTCAGGCGCCAGAACTACCTTCTAGTCGCACGCTGGACTCAGATGACCTCAACATATGACGGCCCTTCATACATTGACTGACATTTCATTCGCCACACCCCAGGCCAGGTCCACGGTCTCATCCCGAGGTTTCCTCTTACTCTCCACGGCCTCCCTCGATCGGTCGATCTTCCCACTCGTCCACCTTCAACGCGTCGCCTCGCGTCGTACGATTCACACTCTCAGAGACCGTCGGCGGAGGAACTATGTAGATCCATCCAGTAGTGGAAATGCAATTACCTGGGGCAGAACGGCACCCGCTGAATGGGATCCTCGTTTTGATGTAAGTTACATTTATCATGTCCTATCCATCACTTCAATGGCACACTCCGTGAGGCTGGGGTCGACGTGTTTCACTTGGAATTGCATCAGTGAGTTTTGGACTGTACGCACAGCTCGAACCCTAACATGTTTGATTGGATTGGATTGAATCACTCACAGCACCGCAGTGCATTGGACCTGGATAGCTATACCTTGGATGGGAACAATGCACGAATACAAAGCGTGCCGGCGTTCTGCGAACGCATGCAGTGACCACCGTCTGCATCTGATGTCGGCTTTGTTCGTGATGCATGATGCATCAGCGCTCCCCGTCGCAGTTGTTGTTCTACTTCTGATGATAGTTGAGAAGCCTACCTCTGGCGCCCGCACTGGCGGGCGCAAACACCCGCGGGCTCACGCTCAAACTCCCAGGCTGTTGCGCACCGGACACTCATCAACATCCCGAACGCCACGAAGCCCATACAAACGTCGACTGCCCTCCGCCCGCTACCCACAAGCACTGGCCATGTCTACTCGGTTCCGCATCATACCTGGATGCATCTGCGGCCTCATGAAGTTCTCGACCTTGATCGACGGCATCTCGATCGGTATCGCCTGCTTCGTTTCGTTTCTTCCCGCGTCTAGAAGCCGGTAGTCTCAACACCGTAGCAGACACCGTTAGACTTCGCCTGCCCTATGATGATCCATATCGACCGCGACGAGAGAACCCAGACCGGACCCCGGGACCGACAATGCAAATAACGACACGCCAGTCGACATCGGGCGCTGTACAGACGCGTTCGCGCCCTGTTCCGCTCGCGCGATCTCGCTCGCATCTCTCGCGATCGAACGTTCGACGTCCGTATCTCGGGAGATCACCTGCCGCGGCGGCCTTGTCTCCCCAGGTCTCTCCTTATCTTCGCCATTGCCAGCGCTGAGCCTTCTCTGTCCGCTGTCCGTCGATCGTGGTGCCCTATCGCGCCCTATCGCGCCACCCATCACACCTCTCTGCGCATGCTCGCGTCGAGCAACGTGCGCCAGCGATACGCACATACCCCCCAAGATAAGTTACCCCGCTTCGTACCTGATCGACCTGCTCTGCCTGCCAGGTGTACGAGTTGGATGTGTCTGGGGTCTGGGGGTGACACACACGTTGGTTGCGTTCGAGGTTGTTGCTTCACTTGTTGGCGCAATCCCGCCGGCCGAGGAGATTGCTCCGTCGCTCGGCAAGGTTAATTTGATTCGGGCATATCGTCGGAGCTGTCGCCGGTCGGAACAGGGACAAGGCACCCGTGACATGGGGATGGGGATGTGTCAGAGGATTGTCAGAAAATGTGTGATGGCGGTGCCGGGCTGTCAATTTTCTCTCCTCTTCATGTGCTGGAATCACATGTTATCGTACCCGCATATCCAGCGAGTGAGTCGTCGGAATCAAGAGACATCCGTGCGTCCACCAGCGTGTAGTACCTATGCATCGTTTGTTTCATTCACTACTCATGCGCACGTCTCACAGGGCAGAGGCGAAATGAAGGCGACACGATTTTGCCCGGCTCAAGGACGTGTACACTACAGTATTCTGCCGAGCCGAGGTCGCGTCCACGATGAGCCCCTCTGCACACCTGCGAAATACTTTCCCATTCTCGCATATGTCCGCGGAGCCGGATCGTATGACGCATGCGCTCTCTTATAGCTTTCTCGCGCGCGCTATTCTTGCCTCAATGTACAGCAAGTTTCTATACATATTACGAGGTGCGTGCGCGTGTTACGTGTTTTGGAGCTATATATGGATCCTGATGTGTTCATGAGCAGGAATAGCCCAAACTCTGAATATTGCTTGGAGTCGCATGCGTATGCTGCAATGTTCCTGAGCGCAGCGCCTCACCCCGGGCGTGAACACGTATATACGGGCCTGCAAAAAGTGGGGTTCCATGCTAATAGGGCGTCCCTTTGGGGCAGGTCGGCGGTCAGGTTTGATGAAACGCTTGCGGCGCCACTGATGCTGCGATCAGCTACGCAACCTATGTTGCCTCTAGTGCTAATCAGCGCTTCGTGGGATGCCTCTGGGCTCTTGCCTCGCAAGCGTGATTGCGTAGTATGGCCTGGTATGACCTTTTCACTGCAGTATCGATATAGATACCCGCTGCATATTATGCAATGTGCCGCAGTCTCTTCGGTTCCGTAGGCTTTTGGCCTTTCATATCGCACATTTACGATTTTACAGTATTTGTTCGACTTCGGGACTTTCGGGACTCTGGAAGCGCTCCTCACGGACGGACGATGTCAAGACGAAAGTTTAGGCGCAAGGTGTAAAAGTATCGTTTGTTCCAGTTGTTTCTTCAAGTATACATATGCTATTGATTGGCATCTGAGATTTAGCATCCACTCTCGGTCCCGAAGTCAAGGACCACGAATTCGGAAAGTAGATTATGCAGGCAGGCAGATGGCTATCCGTGGTCGGCATCGCGACCTTCGTTTTACTGAGGACGCCGAGGCCACAACTCGGGCTAGAGATCTATCCGGATCGGCTTCATGCCGCATGCACGCAGCATGGCCCCATAATGTCGTCACTGAGCTGGATTGTCTGTCGAGACCGAGACGACCACCGGCGTATTAAGACTGCATACGGCACATAAGTACCGTATCAGATCGTATCTGCATAAACATTGAAGCTGAGTGCGCCCGCTATCTCTATCCCTGAGCCTGATCCATTATCTACTTCTTACGCGCTCTATAACGCCTAATGTTGTCAGAATGTGTACACCGAATGAACGTATTATTCCTTCAACACTGGTTCTTTGCCCTCCGAATACCATGTACTAGCATTGAGCTGCCTCGGTGGAGATTGCATCTCTTATCCAGCAGAACGTTCGCCGCCGACGAAGGCATTCTGTTCTCGCTGTCTAAACTATTGGGCACACTTTCTTCCGCCCCAGTCTTATCTGCTCCCGTATGGTTTATGCCCGTCTCTTCTGCTGCTTTCTCCCATGCTCGCGAAATGGGACACATGTGCGCAATTCGCGACTCACCGGCCCATCGACATTTGGCAAGTCGTACCATACAAACTGATAGGTTCAATGCTACTCCGAGACGTACCTTATCCATGACAAGGGTGTGGACACGCTATCTCATTTGCGAATGGTTCTAGATGGCTGCATGGGCGCTCACCGCATGATGCTTTCCGGAACATCAATACAATGCGATACAATACAGTAAGAATCGAGGCCTCCTGCGAAGCTCTGCTTTGCGCTATGACGTCGACGTACTGAATACTGAATACACGCACTGAACACGCCATTCATTAAACTGTGAGCCCGGGTTCTGAGAAGCACGTTCGTATGAGGGAAAACTCTACTCGAGGCACTAGACGCGTTTCCTTATCTCACTAAGGGCGCTTCTGGCCCCATAATTCACCCCGGAGGAACTACGCTCTTTTCCAAGCGCCAAGATAGCATCGGGCTCAGCGTCATAATAGATCGATCTTTTCTTAGTTTCGTCTTGTCTTAGGCACGCGTTTGGTTCCATTCTCAGGCGCGTAGATTGCTTTCCTCCGACAAGTCTCCAGATAGGGTTTTTAGTGATTGTGTAATCAAGGAACTTTGACTCTTGTGCTATCGTTCAGAGGTATATTTAATTGCGACTTTAGTGATTCCGGTAATCATATTGGAAGCATGTTTTGACTCTTTTCTTGCCACCATTCAAGAGGTGCCTTTGATACGGAAAGTAATTTCCTCAGCTCTGTCAAGCTAAGCAATATATCATATGCACATTCCCTATTCGTCTCATCGCATTATCACTTCAAGTTTAAGGATCATCAGAGGAGGGTTCAAAGCAATCCTTAGTGTAACATGCCTACCTGCTCCATACCACTTTCAAACCCAATCATTTCCGCTCTTTCAGCTTTCTGTTTCTGTGAGGTATATGTTTTGTGGTGAAGTTGACGCGGATAGACTACTTACGCCAGTCGCAAGTAACCGTAGATCATCGCAAGATCATCGTGAACTTCTAGTCACCCTCGCCAACAGGGGCTATTACCGGAGTTTCGGATAATTGCGAACCCTCGGCCCCTCTAGTGCTGGTCTTGTCGCGACCTGTCACGGCATTGACACGAGTACTTCTTGTTTCTTTTCAACCACGATCTGGCTATTGGCTGGCCTCCCCTTCAATCATGTTTGATAGTTGGAATATGACATATCCTCGGAATGAACTAGCTCAAAAGAACTACTTGCTCACTCAGCCGAGTACGTTCTCTATCGCCCGGGTGCGCTGTGCAATTCCCTTTTTCTCAAATCCGTTCCACAATAGTATTACTGATGCCCCTTCTTTTCTGCCGCTATCAAGGACTACAGACGCTCACGGAACACATGGCCAAGGATATTGATGAATGGGCGCTAAGCTGACGCCGCACTCCACCGAGGTTTGCTTTGGACTTAATTTTCCCAGGCAATAGTGTCTACTCTCCCCTGACCTGATAAAAAGTGGTAACCTGCCTTCCAAAGGCGGTCACTGGGATCTATGAAATCCGGCCGGCTCTTAGGAGCAACTTGAACCAGCTCTATCCAATTACAATGATAATGACGCGACAGGACACCCTCAGTCTAAGGTGTACGACCACATACATGCGGATGCATGGATTGGTACAGCTCCGCCTCATAGTGATGCATTTCTTACTTGCTAGCGCTGATCGAGATCCTTAGTATACGGTACGGATCATGTTACCGTGGAGCCGATTTGCGATTGTTGTGCAGCTTGCTGTGCATTCACGGTTCAATCGCGATAGCACACCAGACTGTTTACTCTCATCAGCGCATCTCCTCAGCCGCAACCGTCCCGAATCTCGGCCCATTAGCTTCGGCGTTGAACCATGTCTAGTGAGTAGATACATGATCGCGATCATTCGACGGATGTGCTGATGGATGCATGTCTCAGACAACTCTTGCTCTAGCGATGCCGCCATGGAGAAGTTATCTCGGAATGTCGCTTTTCATGCATACAAAGATTAATCTCCCGAAGCTGAGTGGCATGAATCGGATGGTGTGAGCCAGAAACTGCTCCGTGCTACGATGAAGGAGTTGAGCGGGCGGGGTCGGAGTGTTGTCTGGCTTCATGGAGAGTCCAGGAGCACGCCTGTCGCCAATATGCTCGCTGAAACGCTGGGAGGCTCGGGGCGACTTGCTGGGCGCTTCTTCTTTTCACCAGCAGACCCTAAGTCGCGTTCACTAAACTACACGCTACCGACCATTGCTTATCAACTAGGCACCTCCGGTAAACGTCGTGTACGAGACACTCTTGCGCATGCTCTCACACGAGATCCTGGGATACTCGACCACCAGAGAACTTTCGAGGATCAGTTTGACTCCTTGTTCATCAACCCTATCAAAAGCTTGAAAAACATCTGGAAAGAACAAACTCTGACACCGAAGAGTCCACAGTGCCGGTATTTCTTTTCAGTGGTGTCGATGTTTGTTTACTAGCAGAGGCCGAGAAGGTTTCCAGCATCACCAAGTTTATCAAGCTCCTGATGGACAGTCTCTGCCGTGAGGACTTTCCTGACTTTCACTTGTTCTTTGGCAGTGGGTCCGGACTCTCTCTACCGAAAATCAAAGTAATCCTGAGTGACTGTACCAACGGTGACATTTTTATTTCCGACGACAACCCAGACTCTCATGTAAGGCTTACACCTCTTGGACTTCATGCGTCATCAGACGACCAATCGCCACCTTCATTTGTTCTCATTTCATATCACAAAGCATCGTGGTATCGCGTTCTGTGCCAACTAATCGTTACACTGCTCAACATGACCTTCTTTTCATCTTTGCTCATGCCGCGGCGGGATGCGCCTCAACCGATACCATCTACACCATCCTCTCCATTGGCGCCACCTGCAAATCTATCACCAGAAGCCTTGGAACTGGTATCTGAGCCACCCTCTCCGCTGCTGCCTCCCGCCGATCCACTGCCTGTGCCCACATTGTCACCGCCATCCTTTCCTCCACTACCTCTCATTCATCCCCTGCCAGATTCCCAGTTAACGTCATCCACGCCGCCACTCAGACGAACACTGTCTCGATCTATCACGCTCTCTAAACCCGCTTCTAAAACATCACTTAGACCGTTGTCTCTCGTTATCTTACCACCCAATGTGCAGCTGCCTTCCCCTGAGCCAGTGTCTTCGTCACAGCCTTCCCCTGCTTCAACTTATGAGACTCAATCGCCATCATCGCCATCATCCTCTCCGCGGAAACATCATTTTTCTCTGTTACGTAGGTCGTTACCACGATCACTCAATCCAAGCTCCTGGTTAGCGCCTCATGGCAGGGCATTTACCAGACATGGTGGGTAATCAAACGTTTAACGATATGGTTACGCTGACTGACAAACTCTTTGCAGACAATGGGAGTGACTATTGGAGGAGGTTGATGGACGTTGTATCCTTTGAAGCCTACGAGAAAACGGCACCGACTAAAATTCTCCATCCCGAACTTCTGCCGGTACTCTCAGCGGTAATGAACTACCGATATCAGAACAAAGGGCATATGTAGTAACATCATCTGGCTGGACGGAGACCACGACCTTTCGAGAACAGTGGCTCAGTTCGCGGCGCACACGTTAAAGCGCGAAGACCGTCTGGCTGGCCAGTTCTTCTTCCCGGATAAAAAGCCTGACGCGGCACTAACCTCCGTCCTCCCCACCATCGCACTTCAGCTCGGCGTTAGACACGGGCGCATACGACAAATGATTATTGACACTCTCCGCGACGCCCCCGAGCTAATCGCGGACGACCACTCCTTCATGGACCACATCTACCCTTTCTTCATCCGCCCTCTCAGGCGTCTCAAGGAAAAACAAGAAACGGCGCGGGGGGCGCTCAAAACAAACACTTACGTGTTTGCAGGTATTCAGGAGCGCGGGGCCAGCCCTCCGGAATTCGCCAACGTCCTTCGTCTCTTGGAGAGTCTGGCCGACTGCTTGAGCCACTACGACGACTTGCCTAACACCCATATTTTCCTTGCCACCGATCTCGCCGACCATACGCGAGATGAAGTGTTCACGGCGCTTCAAGAAACGTTTACCGTTACCTATACTCACGCATTTGATGTGAACTCAACATCTCACTTACAACTTGCATGTTTTCACGTCCGCCACAGATAACCTGTTGTTCCTTCAATTTCGTTTCTACACTCTATCACCGTCACCGTTATCCTTAAGTTACGATTTCGGCCGCTCGACTCGCCTTCACCCCAGCCCCTTTCTATATCTCTTTTTTACGTTCTCCTCATATCTAAATCCCCGGTACCATGCGAACACATACGTAGAAGGCTTTCCTACCTATACGATTACCCCTTAAATCACCTTTGAATCTTATATTCGCTATCACAGCATGACTTGGCATCTCTGTCCCAAAAAACGCTATGGACTATCTCGAGATCGCGCTTACACATACGTTACCGTGAACCGGCTTCGGCCTCAGGTGGCCCCCTACACCTAATACAGCTGCCGAAAGCATTCACGATATGATACATGATACACATCGTCAGCTACCCATTGACGTCGAAATGCTGTAATTCGGCGAGTGTGTTCAGAGAGATCAACCCGACGGATGCAAATCCGGTGCAATGTAACAAAGAAAGAAAGAAAGAAAGAAGTATAGTAAGATGATTAGTAGGCTTCCGGCACCTCTCCGTTAGCGCGCACGTGTACATATACCAGCTAGCCCATCCCGCATTCCTAGACCTCGAAGAGGAGCACCGCAGCCCTAAGAATAGCCTGCACGCACCCGATGTCGGTATGACGAATTGCCGAGCGGCAGCCCGCACAGCAAAGAGCGGGAGCAAGCGTACGATGTCGATGAAAACACGTTCACCGCCGCCGCGTCCGCGTGCTCTGGAACTTGCTCGTCTCCCTCCGCAACCGTCTACGCAACACAAAACACAACCAGTCAGCGTTAATTCACACATGACATCAGAGAGAGAAAAAAAAAATCCAGATAAAGAAACCACGCACCGACTCGCCCGCTCCCTCTCGACCTCCCGCCTCTCGACCTCCTCAGCCGTAAGCACCTCAAACCGTGTCCTGAACTCGTCCGCCTCCGCCCAATCCCGCCACACGCTCCTCAGCGCCCTCGGCCCGCGCCCGTCGCGCGGCGCACGGCCCCAGCCCAGCCCTAACCCGAGGCCCGTTTTATCTTTGAGCAAGCCAAGACCGGACTTGTCCCTCTCCTTTCTTTCGCGCTCCTTCTCCCGTTCTGCGGTCGCAGCGACAGCGACATCGGGCTGCGGCGTCCCGTTCACCGTCGTACCAGCACCAGCGGGCAGCACCGGCTGCGCGCCCAGCTCCTCCGTCTGCTCCCGCGCCGCCGCCGCCGCCGCCGCCGCCGCCACAGCCTCGCGATCGGGTATGCCGCCGAGGACGCCCCAGTCGAGCACGTCGCGGCGGTGGCGGAGGAGCTCCTCGTGCACGGCGTGTGCGATTAAGGGCACGGCTTCGCCGCCGAGGCCGAGTTCGGCGCAGAGCGACTGGGAGAAGGATTCGGGTGTGAGCGGGGAGCGGAGGTCCCATTCGACGTGGTCGAGGAGGTGGTAGTTTGATATTTGGACGTCGAGCTGTGGGTGGGTGGCGGGTTTGGGAATGTGAGATTGGTGTTTGAGTTCGGTCAAGGGTGGAAGAGAACGCGGAGAGATGCGTGAAGATGTCTCGGTGGACGGGAGATGGACGGCTCAAGGAGGGACAACTCACACTGAGGATAACACGGCAATCCATCACCTCGCCCCACACCATCTCCACATCCGCCTCCCCTCCCTCCCCTCTCTCCATAGATTCAACAGGCAACGGCGGCCGAAATGCATCGTCATCCTCCATCTCAATCGCAGCCACGTCGCCCGCGTCCTCGAGCTGCGCGCGTATCTGCGCAGCGACCGTCTCCGCGTACGTCTGCGGCAGCTCGAGGTCGGCGCAGAACACGCGCGCGAACGCCTCGGGCTTGAGCAGCGTCTCGTGCAGGTTCCACACGAAGCAGTCGCGCACGCGCAGCGTGTCTGTTTCGAACTCGACGCGGATGGGCACGAGCGCGGTCTTGGTGGGTGCCGCGGCGGCGATGGTATCTGGGGATCTGGGGGTATCGAGTGAGAGGGAGAATGCGGGGTAGGGCGGTTAGCAGAGGATCGCTAGATAGAACAGAGGGAGATAGGGGCACCAACTCACGGGTACTCGTGCATCGTCGGCGCGGCCGGACGCGACTTGATAAACCGCGCAGGCGGTATCATACCCAGATAGCTCTGATCCAGCTCCGCGCCCCTCCCGCCCGCCCCCTGCGGCTGGGGCGTCGCCGACCCGCTTCCGCCTCCATGAAAAACGCTCATACCGAGCCGCCCGCTCCGCATGCCGACGTTACGCAGCGCAGAGCGCGTCCCCCCGCTCGCGACAAAGTCGCTGTCGTCCGAGTCGAGCGCGCCCGCGTCGGGCAGCTCGTCGCCCGAGCCCGGGTCGACGTAGCTGACGGTGCCTCCGCCGCGCCGCGAGGGCCGGCCGGAGAAGGTGCTGCCGAGCCCGGCGGCGGCGGCGTAGTCACGCTGAGAGAGGATGGGCTGGACGAGGAGGGTTGTTCCTGTACGGAGGCGGGAGGAGTAGGTGGTGTGCAGGGCCTGTGGGACTGTTGGGATGGGCGGGATGGGAGGGTTGGGTGCGGGTGGTGCAGGGGTGGCATGAGGGGCGGCGGTTTGAGGTTGGTAGTGTTGTTGGGGGACGTAGGCTGGTTGGACTACCGGTGCAGGGGTGGGTGGGACAACCTGGGGCGTCTGAGGGGGTTGGGCTGCCTGAGCTGGTTGTTGCTGTTGCTGCTGCTGTTGCTGGGCCTTGGAGGGGCGATTTCTGGGTCTTGTTGAACGGGCGGTGCTTGTGTTTGTGTTTGTGGACCAGGTGTGTATGTTCTGCATGTAGACTGGACGGAATGAGAGATGAGGACGGAGGTTGATGATGACATACCCTTTCCTGGAGCAGACGGAGCCGTGTTTGGCGCGACATAATGCTGGAACGGATCCTTGGCCCCGTTCGCCATCTTGAGCAACTACGCAAAAGTAAAGTCTCTGCACTCACGATATCGGCTACCTTTCGCACAAAACGCGTCCAACATCGTCGATTTCCTGTGATAATAGTCCAAATATAGAAATTATAGCCAAACACGGTGCACAAATGACGCGCGGCATTTTCGGAGGTAAATCCCATCCTCGATGCTGCAGCTCGCCGCATCCGCTCGTCGCTGCCGTGTCCCCCTCGCCCGCTACTACTCACGCAAACCCTCTCAAATCAAGCCATGTCCCAACGAAAACATCGTAGACCTCCTCACAGACCGTATGCATCCGACGTTGAAGCAGATATGCCGAATCACGACGCTGACCGCTGAACAGACATGGAGGCTGAGACCGAAAACGTCTCCCACAACGAGTTCAAAGTTCGTGCATTTAAGAATGCCATCAGAGCTATCCAGTCGCTCGACTATCCCATCGAGTCTGCACAGCAAATTCGTAGCGTATGTCTTTCGCTGTCCCTGCTTTTGTCCTCACTTGTTCATTGATGCGCCATTAGCTCAAAGGCGTCGGCTCTGGTATCGTTAAACGGGTAGACGACTACCTCAACCAACACAAAGCCGTTTCCACCTCGGTTTCTGTGCGTCCCCAATGTCGCTTGGCGCTAGTGCACTTCGCAGCTAACCCAACTTCTCGTCTCCCTAGCCGAGCCCCAAGTCCCCCTCATCCCAAAGCAAAGCCGCTGCCCGCTTGATTATCAATGAGCTCCAGCAAGTGCCTGGCGTAGGGTGCGTGGCCAACCACCACCTTCTATCATCTCTCACTGTCGTCACTTCTCACACACGTGTTGATCAGCCCAACCATGGCCAAATCGTTATACGACGCCGGCTGCACGTCCCTCGTGCAGATGCACCAGCCCCAGTACAGCGCGATGCTCAAGCCCGCCCAGCGCGCGTGCCTTCCCTACGTCTCCCACCTCACCTCGCCCGTCCCACGTGCGGAGAGCGAGGCCGTCGTCGTAAGTCCGCGTGTTCCCTGTGATCGCGTGCTCAGCTGGCAGGCAAGCACATGGCTAACGAGGCTGCGTTGGGACGCAGGACTTTGTACGCAGGCATATTCCGAGGGAGTTCGAGGTTGTCGTCGCCGGGAGCTAGTGCGTCTCGCATTTTCCTTCTACACGTTTCATGCTCACTTGGCAAACGATCCGTCTGCCCCTCCACACAGCCGTCGCGGCGCACCCGCCTCATCCGACATCGACATTCTCCTCTTCCACCCCAGCATCACCGACATCCCTCCGCCTCCTCCGCCCTCAAACTCAGCTCCCTCCTCCTCCCCAACAAAGCGGAAAGACCGCCAACCAAAGCCCGCCCCACCCGACCACTCAGTTGACCCCGGTCCACACCAGACAAGCAAGAGCAAGAGCACGGTCAAGCTGAACGACGTCCTCACAGAGCTGACGCGCCGCGGTCTGCTCGTCGCGACGATGTCTTCGGGCGCACGGCGGTGGCAGGGCATCGCGCGTGTGCCTACGCCCTCGACGACGCACGTCGATTCTGCGAGCGGGAAGGAGACGCTGTACAAGCACAAGGACGAGGACAAGGGCGAGAACGAGGATGAGGGGGGCAAAGGCGGGAGGGACGATAGCGTCTACAGGCGCATGGATATCACGTGCGTTTGCTTTCTCTCGCTGCGACATCTCCCCGCGGACTGTTGAGTCTAATCTAATCTCTGAACATTTGCACGGACAGACTCTTCCCCGCGCGGGCTAAAGGCGCGGCACTTGTCGCGTGCACGGGCGACAGGGAGTTCAACGTCGACCTGCGCGCGCGCGCATCGAGACTCGAGCTGCATTTAAATGATATGGGGCTGTGGCGCTGGGGAAAGGAGGGTCCCAACTCTGACTCCGGAATCGACTATGAATCTACGGTGTCCTCCTCGGGAGCTACCAATGCCGGTGCGAGCGCCAGCGAGAGCACGGAGGACGTCGAAGCAGAGTCGGAGGGATCGTGGCGCTGGCACCTCCTCGCGAGCGAGGACGAGCGCCAGATTCTGGCTGAGCTCGGGATGGACTGGGTCGAGCCTGAGCGGAGGAATTTTGTGTATCTCGTGGATCCGAGGAAACGCACGAGCTCGAAAATGGGTTCAGGGTCAGGGTCAGGTTCGAGTGCGACTGCGAAGGTTTCGTCAAGGGCGGCGTCGGCGTCGGCGTTGGTGAAGAAGGGACCAAGGAGGTCAAAGAAGGCAAAGGAGGAGGTGGTGGTGGAACTAGAGTCAGGGGCGGAGACTGCTGTGAAGCGAGGGCGAGGGCGACCGAAGGAAGTCGAAGAGGACTTGCCGGAGTCGTCGGAGAGAGGGCGTGGGCGGTCAAAGGTCGTCAGCGACGGAGGGCTCGAGGGAGAGCCTCCCAGACGCACCCTGTCGGGACGCCCTAGGAAACACTCTGATGACGAGTCTTATTCGTTATGAGTAGCTACGGTATCAACGCCGCCGTGTCGTTCATGTTGTACTCGTTGCCGCATTAAGTAACCGGAATGGGTGGCCCCTATCCTGGACCACCTGAACACAAAATAGAGATACAACTAGTTAGAGGCCCCCAATGCTCACGAAAATTGATATCTGTGTTCTAATAGATGTGAATAAGCCTCAAAATAGATGAGTAGTTCATCAATTGCTGCGATGATTTCAAGTACTATGAATATGAGTTACATAACTTGCATCTCAGCTTGGAGAGATTTTCAGGGAGAAACTATATTATTCAAGTGTGTAGGATATATTATCTGGCTGTTTATAATATGCCTGTAAATTTTTGACTGATCCAAAGCTACTGTTAATGAATTATCAGCATGGATAATTTGTCGAGCAAAAGCATAGTGTACATTATATGATGTATCAGACATATTTCTCTTCTGTTTTGGCCTCAAGCACAATATGATGGGCCTTAACATTGATAGATATAATGAATCACTCATCTGGGTGCTTAAGGGGTCTACTCCTATACAATAAATTGTGTCTGTATAACATGTTCTATCCTCAGTGTGTCATTGAAGAATGTACTACAAATTATCCATGCTGATAATTCATTAACAGTAGCTTTGGATCAGTCAAAAATTTACAGGCATATTATAAACAGCCAGATAATATATCCTACACACTTGAATAATATAGTTTCTCCCTGAAAATCTCTCCAAGCTGAGATGCAAGTTATGTAACTCATATTCATAGTACTTGAAATCATCGCAGCAATTGATAAACTTCATCTGGTTTTTTTACACTCATATCCATTGTGAGGCTTATTCACATCTATTAGAACACAGATATCAATTTTTGTGAGCATCGGGGGCCTCTAACTAGTTGTATCTCTATTTTGTGTTCAGGTGTAGACTCGTGACCAGTCTCCCGAGACGCGTGCCTAAAGAGGCAACAGGCCATGGGGGCCTTCGCATCTGGGAGACTGGGAGATTCCGTCAACTCCCTGGCAGGGAGCCAACTGAGTTTGAATATTGGCAGTAAAGAAGCATTGAGAAGCATCGGAGATTGGTTAGATAAGCTGGCATTACCGCAGCTGATCGAGCACTTGTAGTCTTGCGTCGCGTCGCACTCTGTACACGCCATGCCCATGAAATATAACGATTTGCACCCTCTCCCTCCTGCGTGAACATAAGATATACTACCCTGGCTGTCGCGATCGCATTCACGACAGCATGACCAGTCATGACACTTACGAGTTACTTACATTTCACGCATCGTCGCTGAAGTCGCAGCTTCACTTCTTGGTGCAATAGGTCACGTGACCAACTACTTCCATAACCGGTCACATGACCCGGTTTGGTTACTTTACATTACTGGATTACATAATCATTCTACAACATTCCCGGACATTCTTTATGACTTCATCATGATGTCACGAACGCGTCACTAACATGTCATACATGACATCACACCTACGTCACTCGTTTACCATTAGTAGTAGTACCTCGCACTGCTTGGTCTGTGCGCACACAGTCATTACCATATTAGCTAGTCTGTTTGGCTCGACCAAACATCCTGTACTTGTATATAGTCTGAGCAATCTACGCCCCAAGACTCTAAGTGAGTTCTTGTGGGAATTCCTCCTACAGTTCTATACCTAGTCTTGCCACATCGGCGAGCAGTCAACCTCTCTCCATCCCGCCCTACCCCACTTGGCGTCATCCTGTGCAGGGCTTCGTCGTCTACCACCTCGAGGACTTGAGTGTTGTTGGTTTCTGGGGCTCGCGCCTTCGGAGTCGCTCACACTGGCCTCATCCTAACTACTACCAGCTGCCTCCACCACCTCCACTGCCCATATTTTGGCTGCTGCAATGGACAACACCCCCTGCATGGCTCTCTGAGGATATCAGACTAAGGGAGCTTTTGATGGCTCTGGTTGACACGGAAATGATAGCGCTTGATCTCCATATCTCTCAGCGCAGCTCTAGTTGCTCTCTGGAGGAGTCCTACATCAAAACTGGGCTGGAGCTGTTCTTGAAGGTGGGCAAGTCAGCTACAGATGTCTTGATTATGATTCTACAGGCAAAGTCTCAGCCAGCCTATCTCATGCCTTATCATACTCAATTTCTAGGCGGCGGGGCACCCAAATTTCTCTGGAACATGCTTGGAGATATTCCTCTCTGGAAGAGAAAGCTGAAGTCTAGGCTTGAGGATGATTCAATGCCACATATACTTTCTATTATGGGGAAAGAAATGACAGCTGCATTTTTGAAGCTGTTCTGCAAGTCGACCAGGGAAACTACACCTACTTTTGTCGAGACATTTGACCTCACACAGCTCCTTCGTGTCTAAAAAACTGCTTGGTGGTGTATGATGTTGCGATAGACTCCAAGTTGAATATCCTGTGTAGAGTAGCAAGCGATCTAGCAGAGACAAGTGGCAGACATACCTTCCAGAGGTTCTTGTCATCTGGGGTATCTTGGTTTATTCGAATGGTGGGGATGCCGAAACTTTGAAACTCTGAGACCTGCAGCTGATTAACCTTTAGCATAAGAATTGATTAGATGAAACAAAGACTTACATGACTAGCTTGCAAGAGCTTCAGAGGTGAGATAGTGATCACAATTTTTGAAGGATCGCCAAAGAGAATTGGCAGGATCATGGCAAGTGTTTTGCCATACTACCTGTTCCTGCGCAAACTATGACATTCTTCCCAGCTAGAATACTCACAGTGGCCTCGATCTGAAACTGACGTAGTTTTCATTTGCCTAGATACCGAGCATCAAACCAGGCTGTGACTTTGAAGACAGTCTTGGCTTGCTGAGGTGTCAGGCTCTCAACAAAGGTGGGGGAGAGCTCACCAAGCAATTGACAAGCATTATCGGACAGTAATGATAAGTTGAATTGATCAAATATATTCATAATGTAGCAATGTCGGGGGAGACGATCATGTAGGAAGCGATGTACAGCGAATGCAG
This sequence comes from Coniophora puteana RWD-64-598 SS2, assembly GCF_000271625.1. Classification (NCBI taxonomy): domain Eukaryota; kingdom Fungi; phylum Basidiomycota; class Agaricomycetes; order Boletales; family Coniophoraceae; genus Coniophora; species Coniophora puteana. Next base: position 551,059 of record NW_006913071.1, on the reverse strand, counting down.
TGTTGCTGTCAGAATCCGACTCGTCGACAACATTAGCAGTGCCGGCGCTCCTCCCGCCACTCCCGGTGGCGTTCGACTTCTTCTTCGGACAGTCGTTGTGCAAGTGCCCAACCTCGCCGCACGTCCAGCAGGCACGGCCCTCCTTTCGCACGTTCGCTCGGGAGCCACCATTGCCAGAGCTGAATGCCATTGCCTCGTTGTCGTCGCGAGATTTCGAGGCACGGGCAGACCCAGGCGCGGGTTTGATATGCTCGTACTCTTCCCCGATCACTTGGATGAGCATGTCGGGGTCGATGGTACCAGTGGGGCTGTAGAGGCGTGCGGCGGTGAGCTGGCCCGATGCGAAGCTTGCCAGAGCTCTTGGAAGCGAAGAGATGATGGTCGAGCAGTAGTCGGCGTCGTTTATCTCAACGTCAACCGATGCAAGTTCCTCCTTCTTCGTTCGGAGGCTGTCGAGCCAGACGTAAACGTCGCCGCCGTTGGGACACTTCGAGTTAAGGAACTCCGAGCGAAGCTCAGTCTGCGCGTAGGTACCCTTCTGCGTGTACTCCTGGACAACCTTTGCCCACATGGCAGCTGTGGTCGGGAGGTTTCTGACCTTGAGTACGGTGGAGTCGGGCAAGCGGCCCAGCAGAAGGTTCTTGGCCAAAGACTCTCTCTCCTCCCACTTCTCCAGTTCGGCAGTCTGTTCGGCCGTGAGGGGCTGAGCTGGGGACGCGGTGGGAGCAGCTCCGGTGGTGGTAGCGGTGGTAGCAGCTGTTGCAGAGGCAGGAGCGGCGACTGCAGAAGCAGGGGCGGCGGCTACAGAAGCGGGATAGGGCCGTTGAGCGGCACCGCTAAAATGCGGCCATAGCTTTGACTTGGCCTGGACACCGGTCTGGAAGCGGATAGAGAATATCGCCCAATTCGCCCCACGCGGGTCGAGCTTGGGGACATTTGAGGGCAGAGTGTCCGTTGTAACTGGCTGGGAGGAAGACAACATAGTAAACTGGCAGGGTGTTGGTATAAGCGTTGGAGGCGGGGCTCATAACCTTAAGGAAGGTATGAGAAGCAGCGCGCGATCTAGACACCAAAGGTCCAACAGTAAGTCTCAGTCGTCGCGCGGGGAGAGCGAACGCTGTATATTACCTAGACACCAAAGGTCCAACAGTAAGTCTACAATGACAATGAGTACAGTGTCTAGCGTGCGGAAAATGTAAGTGTCTCACCTCAGTCGTCGCGCGGGGAGAGCGAACGCTGAGGTGCAGGTATCCTAGCTCGCAGTATAAGTGGGACTCGTCTCGTCCGGGTATCGTATGGCAGGCATAGAGACACGTAGCAGATAAGAAGAATAAAACACATGATATCAGACAAACAAAGGTTATCGAACTGCGTCGAAGGGAAACTAGAACGAACGTGTGGATGAATAACAAATAAACGTCAGGAGACAGTGTAAGAAAGGGTATATGCGCGATGCTGGCATCTCCGATGTCGGCCTGGACGTCACGACGTCGATGCCGTCGCAATGATCTTGTTGCTGGCATCGCTCCATCGTACCTGGGACGTCGAGTACGGCCGACCTGCGAGCCGTCGTCGGCCGGCGCGACACCTTGCGAATTTCAACACATACCTATGAATTAAAACCTAGACAGCTGTTGAGAACTGAAGATGCCACACACGGGCGTGAAATTTGAATCAATCAACGCCGACTCCCCTGCATGCACATTCAAAAGTTGACATGACAAAACATCACTAAGATACACTCACTCAAGAACAATAATGGGTTGTGTAAAAATCATCTGGGTGCGCAGGTCACCTTCTGAAGCATTGCCATCCGTTGAAACTGCAAGCAAGTGAAGGCTCGCCACATCCGAAATGACTTACGGGGCAGTGTTGCTACACAGGGTGTTTGCGGATAAATCAATAGCATTGTCGCACAAAATGGCGCTGACAGGCACTATCTCGATCTTAAGTATGTCGCAAGATTACTTGATATGACACTTTGAAAGAGGGATGGGTCCGAGTCAGCTGCAGAGGCTGCAGTCCCGTTAACAAAAATTAACATGGTGGTTGAGGACAGTAGATAGGAAAATGAGATTGTACACTATGCCGTAGATGACGTTCAGTAGTTGTTCAGTGCGAGTGCGAAGACGCCATAACAAGAGAAATGTCTTGGAAATGTCTCACAAAACAAGACCAGAGGCTGTCCATGTTAGGTCACATGACCTCATTCAATTTTTCAATTGACCAGCCATCTGTTGTGCCATTAGCAAGCCCCTCTAACCCAGTTACCTCTAGCGGTAACAGGAATTAAGTAACCGGAATGGGTGGCCCCTATCCTGGACCACCTGAACTAGACTCGTGACCAGTCTCCCAAGACGCATGCCTAAAGAGGCAACAGGCCATGGGGGCCTTCGCATCTGGGAGACTGGGAGATTTCGTCAACTCCCTGGCAGGGAGCCAACTGAGTTTGAATTTGGCCTCAGCCCGAGAGAAGATCACCGCCGGATAAGGGAACTCAGCCCCTGAATTGCAGACACGTCGCATCTATAGTAAGTGCCACTGCCTCGTCTATACGTTCTCTGAAGTCTCCGACAATGATACCCTCTCCTCTGTTACCGACTTCACGGACGATGTAGACGACGATGATATACCCGATCTGATGAGCGTCTCTGATTCTTCCGATGACGAGAGCGACGTCTCCGATGATGACGACGTTGCCAGTGTCGTGGCGGACTGGGCTGAGGACCCCTCCGCAGACGATGAAGCAGCTGCAGCTGCGCTAGAGTCGGTTGAAGATTGCGATCTGCAACCCACGCGTGCCCCTCAGGCTGAGTTGTACGACTCAGGCGCTACCCGCCACATCTCGCCTTACCAAGATGCCTTCGAGAACTTTGTGAACATCCCTCCGAGGCCGTTTGTTGCCGCGAACAAGCAACCATTTCACGCTGTCGGCCAGGGTGATCTTGTCATCGACGTGCCCAATGGGATGGACGTTTCGAAACTTCGCCTAAACGAGGTTCTCTATTCTCCGGAAGTCGGCTACACCTTGGTGTCCATCGGTCGACTCGACCGCCAAGGCTACTCGGCGATGTTCAGTGACGGCTCTTGCACGCTAAACGCTCCAGATGGCAGTGTCCTGGGACGCATCCCGCAGACGTCAAAGGGGCTTTACCGTGTTGTTCACACAAGCGAGGGCAATGGGGCAGTGTCTGCAACCGACGATGGGATCTCTGTCATGGAGTTGCACAGGAGAATGGGCCACATATCCCCATCCGTCACTCGCAAGCTCGCCACGGATGGCCTAGTCAGTGGCCTCCGCATCAACGATGACCCGGACGAACCTTTGTTCTGCGAGTCGTGCGTCTACGGGAAGGCAACGCGCCGCCCAATCGCGAAGGAGCGCTTAGGCGAGCGTGCTCCGAACTTCGGCGACAAGGTCTACTCGGATGTTTGGGGCCGTGCGCCCACGACGTCTCTCGGAGGAAAGCAGTACTACGTGTCCTTTACAGACGATGCATCCCGCCTCACTCATCTGTACCTCCTCAAGGCGAAGAGCGAGACCTTCAATGCCTACAAGAAGTTCGAACGCATGTACTCCACGCAGCACAAAACTGCCATCCGCACACTTCACACCAACCGAGGAGGGGAATACCTCAGCCGCGATTTCATCCAGCACCTTGCTGATGCAGGCACTCGTCAGGAGCTCACTGTCCATGATACCCCCCAACATAATGGTGTCGCCGAGTGCCTGAACCGCATGCTCCTCGAGAAGGTGCGGGCAATGTTGCATGCGAGCGGCCTCCCTCGATCGCTTTGGGGCGAGGCCGTGCATCACGCGGTTTGGCTGAAAAATCGCACGCCGACAAGGGCGCTTGGTGGTCGCACCCCTTTCGAGGCTGCATTTGGGTCAACACCAGACCTTAGCACTCTCCGCGAGTGGGGATGCAAGGTGTGGGTTCGCCGCGAGGCCGCAGCCAAGCTTGGCGATCGTGTTGCGTGCGGGCGATGGGTTGGGTTCGACTCTCGGAGCATGAACGGTCACCGTGTTTACTGGCCTACGACACGTAGTGTCTCTGTCGAGCGCAATGTATACTTCGACTACGCGCCGACGGATAGTCGAGAGGGGGAGGATGAGCCTGGCTCGACTATCCCTCCCGACGCCACGATGCGCGCGCCTGACGCCACTCCGGACATCATTGCCCCCGACAAAGGCGCCACACCACCATGCACTGCTGCCGACGTCAACGCCACGCCTGACACTGCCTCCGACGCGTCCAACGTGCCCGCCGTGCCTCCCACAGTCGCTCCCGAGCCACTCGCTGAGGGCCGATCGCAGCGCGTACGGCTCCCAAGCACCCGCGTGCGCGATATCCTGAACGGCGTTGGTACAAGCTCCCATCGTTTGCGTGACCCCAGGATTGCGCGAGGCGTCCAGCTCCCTACTCAGCAAGATGACGACCCCTCTGACCTTGAGGGGGAGCAAGAAGTGAGCACAATGCTCGCTTTTGAGGAGGCATGGCAGCTCGGCGATATGGACTGCGTGTTCGCTATCCAGGAGGCCATAGCAGACTCCGAGGCCCTAGAGCCCACCTCGCTTGCAGATGCCAGGCGCCGCCCTGACTGGCCCGAGTGGGAACGGGGAATCCTCGAGGAGCTTGCCACGCTCACAGCGGCTGGGACTTGGGATCTGGTAGATGCCCCCCTCGACGCCAACATAGTGGGCTCAAAGTGGGTTTTCCGCGCCAAGAAGGACGCTGCCGGAAACGTCGTTCGCTACAAAGCTCGATTGGTCGCTCAGGGGTTCTCGCAGGTGCCGGGCGTCGACTATTTTGACACTTTCGCCCCCGTCGCTACACTCTCCTCGATCCGCACTGTGCTTGCGTTGGCCGCACGTCACAACCTCGAGCTGCACCAGGTCGACATCAAGGGGGCATATCTCAATGGTGAGCTATCCGACACCGAGGTCATCTACATGAAGCAGCCCCTTGGATATGCATCCGTCGAGTTCCCCAGTCGCGTAGCCAAGCTCAACAAGACACTCTACGGCCTCAAACAGAGCGGCCGCAGGTGGTACCAGAGACTTGTCCAAATTCTGGTTGGCGAGCTAGGTTTCGAGGTCTGCAAGGTGGACCAAGCTGTATTCTACAAGGTCGAGGACTCCTCCCGAATCGTTGTTGTTGTCCACGTTGATGATTGCACCATCGCTGCTACCTCACGCAAGCTCGTCGACGATCTCAAGAGCGGCTTGCGCAGCCACGTCGAGATCACCGACCTTGGGGAATTGCACTGGCTCCTCGGGATTGAAGTTCGCCGCGACCGCAATGCTCGCACCCTGTCGCTCTCGCAACGGTCGTACGTTGATTCGATTATCCGCTGTTTTAACTTCGAGGACTTGAAGCCTGTCGCATCCCCCATGGAGCCGCAGATCAAGCTTACAACGGCGCAGTGCCCGCAAACGACCGCAGAGTACGCTGCCGTGCGTCACGTTCCATACCGAGAAGCGGTGGGTTCCCTCATGTACGCGTCACTGGGCACCCGCCCCGACATCGCATACGCCGTCTCCGCAGTGTCACGTTTCTGCAGCAACCCGGGCCCGACCCACTGGGAGGCCATGCGTCGGATCTACCGGTACCTCATTGGAACTCACGACTTAGCGCTGACCTACGGAAGCATCGAGAAAGCGCTAATCGGTTTCACGGACGCTGACGGCAGCATGGCGGAAGATCGCCGTGCGATCTCGGGATATGCATTTGTCATCGACGGAGGAGCGGTCTCATGGTCCTCGAAGCGCCAGGAAATCGTGTCGCTGTCCACCACGGAAAGAGAATACGTCGCTGCCACGCACGCGACAAAGGAGGCGCTCTGGCTTCGCTCTTTCATCTCCGAGGTCTTCGACATTGACATCACACCAGTCTCACTCCTATCCGACAACCAGTCCGCCATTGCCTTAGCCAAGGAGCATCAGTACCACGCCCGAACAAAGCACATCGACGTCAAGTTCCACTTCATCCGATGGGTCATCGACGACGGCAAGATGCGACTCATCTACTGCCCGACTGAGGACATGGTGGCCGACGCGCTCACGAAGGCCTTGCCATCGCCCAAGGTGAAGCATTTCGCCGTGGAGCTCGGCCTGCACTCCCCTTGAGGGGGAGTGTTGAAATTCGCAAGGTGTCGCGCCGGCCGACGACGGCTCGCAGGTCGGCCGTACTCGACGTCCCAGGTACGATGGAGCGATGCCAGCAACAAGATCATTGCGACGGCATCGACGTCGTGACGTCCAGGCCGACATCGGAGATGCCAGCATCGCGCATATACCCTTTCTTACACTGTCTCCTGACGTTTATTTGTTATTCATCCACACGTTCATTCTAGTTTCCCTTCGACGCAGTTCGATAACCTTTGTTTGTCTGATATCATGTGTTTTATTCTTCTTATCTGCTACGTGTCTCTATGCCTGCCATACGATACCCGGACGAGACGAGTCCCACTTATACTGCGAGCTAGGATACCTGCACCTCAGCGTTCGCTCTGTTAAAACTAGCGTATGTCAGACCTCTCTCGCTCGTGGTACAAGCAAATTGATTGTGTTCTACCTAGCGTATGTCAGACTACAAGGATGTGTGAGTAATATATGCTGATATTAGTAGAACGGCTGCTTACCCTCTCTCGCTCGTGGTACAAGCGAATAGAGGGTAAGACGGTGGCTTCGCTGCCTGTATAGTTCCTGTGCTTCTGCTTCTCCCGTCCTGCTCGTTTCGTTCTCCGCTCGCCACATCCGTGTCTCGCGGTGCCACTGGAATCCTCCGGATTCCGACACTCCTCCTCAACGCGAGACAACTCCTCCTCAACACGGAAAACTCCTCCTCACCCGCATGGCCCCCCCTTGCCGAGAATCAGCTAAGACCCAGCAGGGAGCGTAACGCGACGAAGGAAGGACGTGGGAGTGCCTTCGTGAATATGTCGGTGATGTTGTCGGACGTAGGGACGTAGCGTAGATTTATTGTCCCGTCGGCGACGCGTTCGCGAATGAAGTGGTATCTGACGTCGATATGCTTTGTCTGCGCGAAGTTTGAGGGATCTTCCGAGATCTTAATTGTGGCTTGGTTATCGCAGAATAAGGGCGTTGGGTGTGTTTGCGCGTAGCCTAGAGCCTGCAGGACGTTCCGTACCCATATGATCTCTTTAGTGGCTGCGTCAGCAGCGACGTACTCCGCTTCACAAGTGGAGCCCGTCACGATCGGCTGTTTCCGCGATGACCAGGAGACCACTCCAGAGCCTAGGGAAGTGCAGTAACCGGTCACTGATCTGCGCGTGTCGGGGCAGGCGGCGTAATTGGAGTCGGTGAAACCAACTAGATCCGCGCTGGCCTTGCCCCCGAGGGTGAGTTTCAAGTCCCTGGTGTACGAGAGGTATCGTAAGACCCGTTTCGTGACGGCGAAGTGCTCCTCCGTGTACGCATCGAGGAACTGGCTTAAAAACTGACACGCAAAGGCGATGTCGGGGCGCGTCCCGACCGCGAGATAGTTAAGAGAGCCGACCAAGGACCGGTATGGTATCTTCGCAAGCTTCGCCTTGGTTTCTGCGTCTAGAGCGGCATGTGGGACCCGTCGTAGCTGGAAGTTCGCTTCCATCGGCGTGCTGACGGGTTTCACGTTAGACATGTTGAACTGGGCTAGAACGCGGTCAATGAGCGCGGTCTGAGATAGAGATATGGTGCGTGCCTCGCGGTCGCGGTCGATCGCGATCCCAACACAGAACTTCGACGGGCCGAGCTCGGAGATCTCCCAGATCGTCTTCATCGAGGACTTGAGCTGGTCGATCGCGTTTTGGTCGCTGCCAGCTATGCAGAAGTCGTCCACATGTACCGCCGCGGCCGTGAAGTCCTTGTCCGTCTTGCGGTAGTAGATGCAGTGTTCGCATGACATCCTCGTATACCCCCAAGAAACCATAGCGTCATGCATGGTCTTGTTCCACACTCGCCCTCCCTGCTTCATCCCATACAGCCCCTTCAACACTTTCCATACCATATCCTCCATCCCTGGCTCTTCAAAACCCTTCGGCTGCTCCATGTAGCAAATCTCGTCCTCCGAGAGTTCGCCGTACAGGTAGGCTGTCTTGATGTCGACTTGTTCGCACTCGAGGTTCAATGCCGCAGCTAAATGTAGTAGGATTCGTAGAGATTCGAGGCGAGCCGTGGGTGAGGTTGTTTTCGTGTAGTCCTGACCGTAGATGGCTTCGAAACCACGACAGACGTAGCGAACTTTATGTCGAGCGGGATTTCCGTGTTCATCGAGTTTTAGTTTGAAAATTGGCTTACCGCGCATGATCTTTCGTCCTGGTGGTACTTGATTTTTCGGTACCAAGACGTACACGCCGCGGTCTTTCAGACTCTTGAACTCGTCACGGACTGCTGCATCCCACTTGTCTCCGTTCGGCCCCGCGAGAGCATCTCTGAGGTTCGTTGGGTTGACGTAGAAGCACTTGTTGTCGGATAGGACCTCATCGTAGTCAGCAGCGAGGACGTCGGCAGGGTCGTCCTCCGAGTCCAGTGTGATATCCCAATCCACGAGGAAGGCGTTGATAGAGTTCTTTATTTCCTCGAGGCGTGAGACGTGCTGTATGCCTCGCGCGAGGGCATGCTTCTCCGTCAGCTTTGATGTGCGACTCGATCGCCGTAGTTGGTCTTTCTCGGGTGGGCGTTGATCGAGGTCGGTATCAGTAACAGGCTGTGGGGACAAGGGGAGGGAAGAGGCATCCGACGCTTGCTCAATGGTAGGGAGGGGCGATGGAACGTCGACAGAAGTACCGTCAAGCGGAGCGGCGTTGCTCGATCTACGAGCTCGAGCAACGGCTTCGTGCGATTCTATAAATCGTACGTGGTAAGACGTGACAACTTTGCCTGATGCCCGGTTATAGCAGCGGTATGCCTTGGAGTCCGGTGAGTAGCCAATCATGACGCATTCAACGGAATGCGCCAGGACCTTCGGGTTGTGCCCTTGCACTAGCACGAACGCACGCGCACCGATTTCGCGTAAGTGCGATAGGTCTGGCTTGCGCTTGAACCATGCCTCGTATGGGGTTTTGCCATCTAGAGCCCTGGCTGGGGTGCGGACGTGGAGGTAGTTCGCCGTCATGACGAACTTGTCCCACCTTGATACTGGCAAGCCGCATGCCAGGCGCATGGCACGGGCCTTGTTCATGAGCGATAAGTGCAGTCGCTCGACAAGTCCGTTCTGAGCGGACGTGTGCGGGGCCGTGAACCTCTGCTGAGTGCCACGGCTCTCTAGCCATGTCCGTAGATCCCCGCGTCTGAGCTCGCCATTGTCACTGATGAACTCTCCCGTTCGGAGCCCGGTCTCGAGTTCGCGCGCTCGTTCCCAAGCCTGCAGGGCTGGAAAAGCGGTGTCCTTACTCCTGAGAGGTGTAGCCCAAGAATATCGACTGTAGTCGTCGATGATGTCCATTACATAGGCGTATCCTGCAACAGAAGGGGTACCGGGGTGCTCCATCAAATCTACGTGTACGCGTCCCAACTTCCGTCCAGCCCGATCTCCCTCTCTAACCCTCGGAACGTGCGATCTGGTCTGTTTGCCCAGTATGCAATGTTCACATTTAGGTGGGGTTTCAGAGAGGTCGATGGACATACCGGTCGCTCCGCGGTGTCTAGCCAAGTCCAAGACAGACTGGTAGTTCGCGTGACCCAAGCGGCGGTGCCAGACGGCAGTCAACGGAGCCAACTGAGAACATGTGGTGCAAGCGACGAGAGCGTGATGAGCTAGAGCTTGATAAGAGCCGACGAGACGATAGAGGCGATTTCGTGTTTTGACCCCGGAGAGAACTTTAGCGCCACTCGAGTTTGAGATTGTGCAGACACCACAGCCGAACGTAATTGAGTAACGTTCATCGTCGTCGAGGGTAGCTACTGAGATCAGGCGCACGGCAGCGTCAGGAACGTAAAGAACATTCCGGAGATCCAGATGTAGACCCTTTCCGAACGAGAGGCGTATGGTGCCGATACCCCGAGCATGGATCGCAGATCCGCCAACACCAGTGATTCTACGAGCTGCTATCATCGAGAGCGAATAGAAATCCTCGGCACAACTAGAGATGTGCACCGAAGCCCCCGAGTCGAGGTAGAAAGGCGTGATCTCTGGATTGATGACAGTAGCCTTAGACTGATTAGGCGCCGAAGAAGCCCAGAGAGCATGGTCAGCATTGCGTACGTGCTGTCGCCAGTCAATGTCGGCCTTGAAGCTCGGCGCCTCAGTGGCTAGAAAATAGCTCTCGTATTCGCCTAGGTCGGCGTCGTCAAGTTCCACCGTTTCCTCCTTAGACAAAGTGTCGGAGGCGAGGCCGGCGAATTCGCCATCAGTGGGCGGGCGGTGGGTAGAGTCCGCATCGGCTGCCGCATCCTCGGGGTCTCCATCGATGAGATACGCTCTCTTCGTGGATTCGTCGAGAACGTAGAGACTCCCGGAGATGTCGATCTTCCGTCCGCGCGGGGTTCGTTGTTGGTTTCTGCGGTCAGAGGAACCTGGCGCGTCGGATCGGCGGTTTGCCATTGCTCCTCCCGGAGCCCAGCATCGAGACGTCGGATGGTTAGTCCCCTTGCAGTTTCCGCATGGAGGCTTCGGGGGACCTGTCGATGTGCTCGGCGCCCTCCTCATGGCTGCTAGAATTGGATCACCAAGTGAGGAGTCATTACCGGCAGCATCGAGTGCGCTTTGTTCGATCTCGAGTCTGTGCAGGATTTGGCGAGGGTCGAACGATGCATGATGGTTCGTCGTAGAGAGCTGATGTGCTAGTTCGTTGCTGATAATGGGGAATTCTTTTGTCAGCGCGCTCATGAGGCCCGTGGCGTAGAGCCTGTCTTCGGTCATTGGCCCCATTGCCATGATCGAATGCAAAAGTTCCCTGATTTCTCTAGAGGTCTCCGACAACCGTTGAGTCTTCGAGAAGTTCGTCGTGAACAGCTTGCGCAGCTGCATCACTTGAGCGATAGGGCCGAGTTGTTCATGACGACGTTTCAGGATGGCATGTGCGTCGGAAACGAACGTACAACGGGCGATGTGTTGTCTATCGTCGTGAGAAACCTTCGCGCGGATCAGGTTCAGAATAGTGCTGTTGGCCCGGACCCAGTCCTCCTCGTACTGAGGATCTCCCGAAGGATCGCGTGGAGGCACTAGGCCGTCCAGCCAACCGTCGTCGTACTGGTTTGTACCGAGGTGTTGTCGGAGCAATTTGTCCCATATCATCCAGTTGCCCGTCGCTCGATCTAGTTCTTTGATGTGCGACGTGTGATGAATTTCCAGTCTTCCCCCGCTAATTCTGCGCGGAGCACGGAAGGAGTGGTTGGGCAGCCGTACCGGTAACTCTCATGACGCGAGGCTGCGGATGGTAAGGGAACGCTGAAGGTGCGGCATAGTGCTGGTACTGCGGTACAGTGCCGACCGCCTGCGCACCTTGTCCGTACGGAGCTCCTTGAAAACCAACGTACGTCGGTTGAGGTACGTACTGGTATATTGTCTGAGGAGCGGGCGCCTGGGTAACGGGCGCTTGAGGGATGTACGAGCCGTGCGGTAAGGGCGCTGGGTACGAGATAGGACTAGGGAACCCATTCGGGTAGTATGCCAGAGTCTGCTGATGAGTCGGATGCGGTTGTGTCCGCGGTGACTGAGTTGTCGCATGAGTATATGCGGCCTGTTGGCGATCCTGTCGCGAGGACGGGGATCGCACTGTGCAGGATGTATCTTCGCGCTGCAAGGAGGGAGAACGGGGGGCGCCAAATGCGCCCGCTTGGTGCAAGGAAGAATAACGTGGTGCTTGAGAAGTAGCCGCGCGTTGCTGACGACGCGTGTTGTCGTTGGAGAACGTGGATATGTCCGAGAGTTCTGCTTCAGATGTCGGACTGCGGCGACGGTTTCGGTTTTGTGTGTTACGGGATGGCGTGGACTCCGCGCGGGAAGGGCGTCGGGTCGTGACATTCTCATCCAAAATTCTTCCAGTGGCCTCAGCTTCCGAGTATCCCTCGAAGAGAGTGGCTTGGCCTGGTTCTTCCGATGTAGCGAAGGAGACGCGGTAGGGGTGGGGACGGATAATTGTAGACTCTGCTGCGTACCCGTGTGCCATCGCCGGTGACGGCTCCACTGTGGTAGCGTCTACTGGGGCCACCTCCTCTCCGTCATCTACTGTTCCAATTCTATAAGGGTGCGAGGTCCTACGGGACATACTCGCGGATTCGAGCAGAGACTGGCACAATGTGCGAAACGTGGGTGAATTTGCCGGGTCAAAGCAAGGATTCATCCAATACCACGGGTCTACTAGTGAGGTTGCGCCGAGCGCAGGGCGCTCATAACCTGTTAAAACTAGCGTATGTCAGACCTCTCTCGCTCGTGGTACAAGCGAATTGATTGTGTTCTACCTAGCGTATGTCAGACTACAAGGATGTGTGAGTACTGTAGCTACACGACCTTAAGTTCAAAAGAAATTTGCGTGACATGTGACGAGAATCAAGTTCAGCCTAGACGATAGTTCAAATGTCTGGCTAACGCGTGACCTTGAACTAAGGGTTTTCACCCACCCTGCGTGACGTCCCAAAAAGGTTTCCGACCACGCAGGTTTCGGGCTCGAGCTTGACTGAAGCGGTGGAATCTACAAATTTTAAGTCATTAGCCCCCAGAGCCGTGATAATATTGTCGTCCCAGTGACGAGTAGCAGCCAAATCATGACATTCTACAGCTTCAAGAACGTGAACTCTATTGCCATGGAAGACTGTCGCCTGTTGGTCATAAGCACTGGATTCTCATATGCCCAGTAAGTGTCTTTACAGCACTCTAACCATGGTGCCATAACCGTACACTCGTTGTGCCTCCTTAATACCCAACTTAAAACGACTTAAACTCAATGTACCTTAGTATCTTCAGGGAGGGCTCGATATTTTACTCCCGCAGCATGAGTATGGTCATTGTGGACGCATTCGGGTTTCTTCGTAGCTATTAGAGGTTTACTAAACACCAGTTAAATGTTTGAAAGCATGACACACTTAGATAACAGACCCATAGCCGTTCTACTTTTTTTGTCACATATTGAGGTCCAAAAACCCTTGTGATGAGTGACAAACACTGTCCTAAGTTCGCAAGACCAGCCAAGCGTGATGCGTGACGAACTTAAGGTCGTGTAGCTACAGTAATATACGCTGATATTAGTAGAACGGCTGCTTACCCTCTCTCGCTCGTGGTACAAGCGAATAGAGGGTAAGACGGTGGCTTCGCCGCCTGTATAGTTCCTGTGCTTCTGCTTCTCCCGTCCTGCTCGTTTCGTTCTCCGCTCGCCACATCCGTGTCTCGCGGTGCCACTGGAATCCTCCGGATTCCGACACGCTCTCCCCGCGCGACGACTGAGGTGAGACACTTACATTTTCCGCACGCTAGACACTGTACTCATTGTCATTGTAGACTTACTGTTGGACCTTTGGTGTCTAGGTAATATACAGCGTTCGCTCTCCCCGCGCGACGACTGAGACTTACTGTTGGACCTTTGGTGTCTAGATCGCGCGCTGCTTCTCATACCTTCCTTAAGTATGTGTAAGATAGTAGATTTGGTATGGTTTAAATGTCTTGGTCCTTGTATTTAAATTTTAGTTTATTCAGCCTTCTTTGCTACGATGTACGTGTTCTGTTGGTGGCCGCGCCAGTGACTGGTGAACATTGTATGCCATGACTTCAGACTCAACTCGCGTCCAAAGTTATGGAAAATATGCCTCGTCCACAGTTCATGGCCATAGAGAGCCTGAGCGCCATGATTTGATACTTATACCTCATTAATTCATTGGCCGGTTTGAAAAAATCCGCGGTAACGGGCTTTGCCGTGCACTGGAGCGCGGCGTTACCCAATAATGCGGCAACGAGTACATAGCACTCCTGCAAGTATGCAATTGCTTCACGTCTACCCGCGGATCTAAAGGACTTGATTCAGAGTCTGGGAGCAGTGGAGGAGTGTAGACATATGGGACTCGGAAAACAGTGCGCTTCAAATATATAGAAGTTTCTATGCTTAGGGAAATTCCGGGCCCATTATCAGCACTGGGCTGTAGCAAGGACTTCAAGCTACTCTATGGGGCTTCAACTCTTTCCAAGGTGCTCACCCTACATGCATTGAGAGTGTCATTCTGACGCGGTTTTCGTCGGAGATGTAAAGTGCACTCACGGAAGGCTTACGTTCCCGCCGCCGTTGACCACTATGTTTGCGATTTCGGATCCCTATACGGGCTCAATCAGGACCCTTTTCGACAGAAGGGTCAGGGTACTTACATCTCCCATGCGACTGATGGATGCTATAGTGCCAAACTTCTTATCACCATTCGCGACCCAGAAGGAAATCCGTGTCCCCGTCTACAACGCTCGAGGAGGTTTAGGCGCTCTGAGTGCTTTCATACGGTTATTGAAGACGCTTTTAGCGTTTGACTCTGTGGTTTCAACGGGGATGAAAGGGTCCCAGATATGTATATGACGTCCGTTATCAGATACAGTTGCGACACGTGCGTAGGAACCATGCGAGAGCGGGATTGCGGGTGACCATGCTGTCAGACGAAGTCCGCTGGTGGAGTAAAGTTGGCCGTCGATGTCAAGTGCAACGAGCTGATTGCCGAGGTGTATAAGCTTGATCTCGAAAAGAGTGTAGTTAGGTGGAGCCTGATAGCCGCCTTGAACTTCGATCTCCACAACGTCCACAGAAGACCTTAGTTTTCCTTCAAAGGTACGTCGTTGAGTTCTTAGAGAAAAGATACTGAGCCAACGACCTTGCTGAGATGACCACACCGCAAGGGCATAATCTACAACGAACATTTGGCAGAGACGCCGCTTTCGTAATAAACCCTCAGAAGCAGCGGATAGGGTGCTGACAATCTCAAGGTTATCTGCATTTCGAATAACCACATCGTTCATCGCAAGGGAGCATGCGGATGACATGATGTATTGACCGCAAGGGGAGATGGACACTGTTTTTGTGCACATGGGAGTGCGTTGGGATCCTGACAATATCCACCTTGAGTTTGGTGTTCGTCGCCATGTCATAATCGAAAATACCGTCCCCGCTACTATGAAGGCGGTTCCTTGACCGTCCATGCCGAACGCGGAGCACAGTGCGAACCCATCTTTACTACCCAGCGTAATCGATTGGTCCTTGGCATTGATGCCTGTAACAAAATTCCACACAAAGATGTCCCGATACGACGTTATAATGACAGAGGTGCCGTCAGGCGAGAAGTTAACGGTGGCTTCGGGCTTGGTGGGATCGAGGTGAGGGCACAAGGATGTGGGTGGAGCTAGAAAGCGGGAGGATCCGACAAGACGTCCAGATAGCATCTCCCACAGATGGAAGCGACCATTCTCCTGCCAAGAGACTAGCCTCATACAGTCTGGAGAAACTGCGGTGCCTATCACTGGGAGAGAAAATCTGTTGTCACTCGATTGCTGACTAAAAAACAAGGATACCATGACGTCGATAGTGAGAACACGAGCAGGCCAATGTTCCCGCATCACAGATGACGCTCCGGACTCAGCCTGTGCGATGATAATACGGAAAGATCGGCGAAGTTCGCTATTGAGAGGGGAGAGATGAAGCGCAGTACGACCCAGGCTCATTATGCTTTCTGAAGATTGGTACTCCAAAACAAGCCTCTCAATGTCATAAAAAAGCTGCTGAAGTCGAGTGCGCCCCCTCTCACTCCATAGAGAGCTCTGTCGACGCCGTTAGGTAGAATGTTTAACAGGTCGTAGTTGCTTTCTCACCTCAACTGCCTTCGAGGCGGTACGAAGCATCAATGCGACATCGTGTACTCGATTTACGGTGACCATAAACTCGAGCCAATGAATGAGGCGGTATCGCAGAAAAGTCCCTGCTGCAGCGTGGAAATCCTTCAAAAGGGTCCAGTCGGATTGAGAAAGGTGATCCACCCAATGAATGCACGAATAGTACAACGCTGACGAAGGCGCCGCCTCTTCATTTCGTGCCAGTGTCTCCAGACTGCCCAGTCCCTGAAAAACGTCCTCCTGAAACTTGTAGTTCATATACTCGAAGCACCGGAAAGCCAATATCTCTTGAGAATGCTGATCGTCTACATGATCCTCGCCGGGGTAGAAGTTATGCGACAAGAGCACACGATTGGGCTGATAAGATGTATTTGTAGCCGGCTCGCGTAGGTAGGGAGGCGTCAGCTCTGAAGATGACTCGGACAGAGAAGGAGCTGAGAGTTGCGAATGGGAATGAGTTGACGGAGGAGCAGTGGACGACTGTGATGAGGGGGGAGGTGGTGGCGGTGGAGGAGACCGAGGCGGCGATGGAGGCGGTGGTGGTGACGGAGGTGGTGGCGGTGACGGAGGCGGTGGTGGTGACGGAGGTGGCGGAGATGGCGGTGGGAGTGGGGGTGGAGGCGGGGCTGGGTTGCGAAGTTGAAACGATACGATGCTTATGGGTGAATCTGGTTCTGGGTTGGATATTTGTAGATTGTAAGAGGCGGATGGACCACTAAACGCCTCAAGGACCTCCTTCAAGGAGAACTTGGGCCCGCTAGCAAAGAACAGATGGAAATCTGGGATACCGTTGTCAAAGTGAAGGATATCCACCAGAAGATCGAAGAAGTCAACGATTCCATTATACTCCTCAGGAGGACAACACTCGTCGATCTTGTCATAAACGAATACCCGTGGCTTTGCTTCGCGCCATACGTTCTTGAGATTCTTTACGGGTTCATGGAAAAGAGGGCCTATTTGATCTTCGAAGGAGCAATCTTCATCAAGCAAGGCGGGATGTCGTCTGAGAGTTCGCACCAGCAAGTTTCTCGTATCCCAATGTTCCGGGAGAAACCCAAGTTGATAAGCAATGGCCGGAGAGAAGCAGTTTAACGCTTGACGTTTGGGATGCTGTGGCGAACAGACGAATCTCCCGCCTACGCGTTTCTCCTTGTAGAGCTCCGTGGTCACGGAGAGGGCGACTGATGTTGTGGAGAGCGTATCCGTCGGAGGGGTTGCCATTTTGCTAGTATCGGTATAAAGCCAGATGACGCTGCGATGTTTGTCGTTTAGTCGTTTCATAATGTCTTCGACTAGGAGTTTATGGTGCTCATCATGATTCTGACGCCGTTTGCCCGCCGAGCGGATGCTAAACGCACTGACGGGGATGTGGTCTGACAGCATCTTCCAAACGGCATCATCGCTCACTGCATCGCATCGATTCATTGGTCAGAGTATTTATGTAACGAGTCTTACTACTCACTTGATGTAGCTAGTGCCATTGCCAGCGCAGGATGTTAGGGAGTCGGCGGGTTCAACTTGAAGGCTATGTCGGAAATCTCGTTCATCGGTTATATCCGGGTTTCAAGGTGTGACAACGCGATACAAGCCGTTGTAACCGGCGGAATCGGATCACCGCTTGTGACCGGTGTCAAGAGAAGAGTCAGCGTGACTAGTGGTTTGTGACGTAGTTGCAAATGCGATTGACATAATTGCAACGTGTTGCAAGCCGGCTGCGAGCGCGTGAATGAACAGGGGAGCCGGCGAACTCCTATTGGTTGCATGCAGTGGCAAGCGATTTGCAAGCTGGCAGCAAAAATTGCAACTCCCGCCTCACAGCAGGATCGAACATACGACCCCTGCTTGCAACCACGGTTGCAACGCTGTCGTTTTTTTTTATCCTTGACCGCTTCGCCACGAAGCCGTCATAATACTTGTGTACGCGCATCAATATAGCTACATACTCTAGTAACTTCATAAGTAATTTCATAAGTAAATTATAAGCATTTCTTTGTTACGCAATTTCAACCTTCTTCGGCAAACCAGTTTCAGATTAGACGCAAACACACATGTTATTGGTGGGCAAGAAACGGAAATGACAATCTATATGCTTCACTAAGCGAACAAACGAAGCAGTGTTTGCACGGTATACTCTAATTGTTCACCACGCCAGTTTTCGGCAGCTTCTTTCCCGCAGCCGTCTTTCTCGGCTTCCGGGTCCTCCCTCCAGGTCCTCCTGTCGGTACAGCAGGCTCTGGCAATGTAGTGACAGGGGCTGCCTTAGCAGCAGAAACTACCAGCTCGACAGGTGTAGTAGAAGGAGCATCACTGGGAAGTAAAGCTTCCACAGCTGAACCTTCATTGCCGAGAGCGGCTGCAGAGTTGACCAACACTGTAACTTCAGCTAAGACAGTTCATTAGCACAGATTAAAAAGAACAAAGTCTCGAGCTTGATTATTGCACTCACTGTTGGTCGGTATTGGGGTAGTTTCGAGTTGCTGTGCAGTGGTTTCAGTCTCCTCTTCACTAGTGTCAGCAGTTAATGCCATCCGAGCCATCTCCCTTGCAAGCTCGGCACGCTGTTCAGCAGCAGCAGCAGCTATAGTATCAGATTGGATTGGAGGGATAACCTTGCAGGAAGAGAAACAGTAGATATTGAGACGTGAAAGCAGATCCTTCCCCCGCTTCTTAGTAAGGAAATTGGTCAGATACTCGAGGAAGTATCCAAAGCGTTCGTAGTAATTAATCTTTGTGTTGCCTCCAACACCGTTATGAGGAAACTCAGTGTCTGGAGATGCGACAAAGATCACCTGTGTAGGTGAATTAACTCAAATAGTATGAGGTAAATAAGCGGCTACTTACGAGGACACTGGCTGTTGCTATGGATGCTGCGGTGTTAGACTTGACACCCCATTCCTTCATGTTGTTCTTGCCACCGGAATTCCACCACCTCCTGGCAGACTGTTGCAACTATCCTCTAACTGTAGTACAGAGGTGTTGCAACATCAGCTACTTCCTGTCCGGTGTGAGTTGTCCGGTGTTGGTCATTGCAACGCACAAATTACAGGCGTTGCAACAGGATCCATATTAATGCGGCTGTGCTAACCTCCTAACTTATCAGGTTCATCATCCAATCAGTAATACAACTATGCACGTTCATATTCTGTATGTCCATTCCAGTGCTAGCTCTTCCCAAGATGAATACAGCTGAAGTCATGGCCAAAAGGGACACGGTATATCATATGTTGTAAACCTGAGGCAAGTCCGAGTCTGTGAGACATAAGTGTCGTATAGATACCGGAACTATGAGCTAATTCTAGAGGACGGAGAATTTCTCGCTGGAGAGTGCTGGGAGGCACTGAGTCGTTGCAACTCCCTCTGGTCATAGCATCTGGTCGATGCGTTGCAACGCTTGGCCTACGTCATTTCTGTGGAAAGTCTTCTCCGGCGTTGCAACGCTGTCTACTGGGTCCGTCGCACCGATAGAGCGAAGCACTCTGTTGCAATGCGCCCCCTTTGGTCAGCTGAACGCCGGATCTCGCTGTTGCAACACGTCTTACCGGCCGTCGCCTCGGTGAATCTATAGACCGCTGGCCTTGTTGCAACACGGATGGTCGTCTCCTTTCCTCTGTTGCAACAAGCTTCGAGGTACCTACGTTGAGTATTGATCAGGCCCCACCATAGGATGTCAGCTTGCCGTAGAATCGAACGTTCATTTTTCAAAGCGATCATTTGTTAACGTTGTGGCTGGAAAGTACAGTAGTATCTTATTATACGGTATCAGCAATGTGAATGTTTGCTCTGAAGCATTGAAAGCGACTCGGTCCATTTCGACGTAAAATTTAATGCGAGAGCGCGCCGGTTACTGGCCTGTCGGAGGGCATATGCTCTACTACCCTCCTCATCTTCTGGCACTGCCAACGTCCTCCGTTCGCCATAACGAACCCACCACTCTGTCTGCCATTTGAGGAACGCAATAGTTCGGCGCATCTCCTCAACAAGCAGCTCAACTTCCTCAGTCCAGCGCATTGCCCGGGCACGAGCTTTGCACCATTCAACTCGGATGGCTGAATAGGTTGGGTTAGTAGACAGAACTCAAGAGCTCGTAATTAACCACCTACTGTCTATTAGGGCCGGATCGTTTTCATCGTACGGGTCGAGTGGAGACGCAAGCCAAATCCAAGAAATTCTTCGCTTACCCTCGGTCTCCCCATCAAGTTCCTCCGGCATAGCCCTAACATCTGCATCCCGAAGCACGCGTAGCTCTGACGGAAGCGCGTGCTTGCGAAGTACAGGCTTCAGGCGTAACAGAGCACCGTAGGCATCGCGATAAGCATCGCGATAGGCCTTGATCTTGGAGGTGACTGTGTCGATTATGTTGTGCGCGCGAGTGTTAGCTCCTTGACCGCGTGCATTGCGGTCCTTGTCCTTATAGAGGTAGTATCTGTACTGCAATGTCTGACGAAGATTGCCGAGCGCATCGTGAGCTTGAGATACCCTTAGCTCCCATTCAATCTCGCGGAGCTGTAGGCCACATGTTGCTGTAAGAGGGAGCTGAGACGGGAGATACAGAGTGATTGACTCGGGGTTCACCGGTTTAGATGACGAGTCCCGCTTAGAACGCAGCATGACCACAGCTGGCATGTGTAGCACTTGAGCCTTAGCCCAGTTCTCGATCCTGATTTGAAGTGCGTTGGCGCGATTTTGTACCTTGACTTGATGGTCGACAGCGTTTTGGCCGACGCTCTGCCGCTCTGCCCGGAGCCGCCGTTGTAGATCCTCGATGTCTATACCCGCGGCAATGAGTACCCCACGTGTGATCTCTGAGTGTGTGGTCGGCAACCCTTTCGCAAGTTCCTTGGCTTCCCGCTTGGCAAGCTCAAGGCGGACTGAAAGTTGCGTTGGCTCTGATTAGATGGTAAGCCCATGGTAGTCAGCATCATGCGCAGACTTGTACTTACTTTGTACGCGGCTCTCGAACGGGTTAGGCTCTGTCTGACCGTTCTCCCAAGCCTCCACCTCCTTGAGCCATACCGTAAGTTGAGGCTGAGGGAGAGTACGTTCCATATCGATGAAGTCTTCCTGATGGTCGGCGCGCCTGGCAATGGCAATAGATAACTTTCGGTGGAGTTCGAGGCCCAGACCAGTGGTCTTCTTCCAATTCCAGTCGCCGAAAAAGTCGTTGAGCGTGTCTTTTCGGTGACCAGGCCCCATTTCTTTGGTGCTGGATGCTACAGGGTTGATATTCGCCCAACCTCGCTCAGGCGCCTCGCCATCAGTCCGACCGACGCCTGGGGTGAAGTTGAACGAAAAGCGCGTGCGACAGCTGAGAATATGGGCGGGAAGATGGAATTTAGGAACGAGGAAATGGAAGATCCGGCCAATAGGACTGAACGCAAGGTATTCAGGCAGCTTCGCTACTCGGGCCCACAAATTTTTAAACCACTGGCAGCCGATATCATAGGAAATCTTGAAGACGCGAAGCTGGGCCCATCGGAGTGTCGAGAAAAGTATGTAGTCCATGACATTGTACCTGTAAGTAGGTCAGAGATCTTGTTAAGGCCGAAACCATTCGTTACGTACCGTTCCCCTGCAATTAAGTTCCCAACGCCACAGGGAAGCTTCATGTTATGTCGTGCACAATCGACCGTGCCCACCCCCGTCACAGCGAGTCCGCGAGCGAACTTGGTGTTCGCCATGTTGACAGCTTTGTGGTTCGAACAAGAGCTACGCTAAAGGGGATATTAGATAACAGGCATAACATTGATGGGCGTCAGAGACATACGACGTGAGGTGGATCAGGCTGCGACGCCAACCAGTCTTGAAATGGCTGTTCTTTGACAAAGTACGCCCAACCGTCCCCGAAGCTTGGATCCAATTCTTCTCGAGATACTGCTTTTCTCTTGAGGCGGAAATTGGCATCTATTGCGACAAACAGTCCATATAGCCATCTACTATGTTATCAGTGCCATTCAGGATAGAAATGAGACAGGTAAAACTTACGACTTGTGAGGCGGCGCGGACTCCCAGTCGTCAGGAAGATTCTTGCCAGGATGAGGGCACGCTGGGCACTGAACGGCACATGCTCCCTCAGGTGTCTCATCGAGGCCTTCGCTAACATGACCTCTCCCCGTTCGTTTGAGCATTTTGAGGTGTCGCCACTGGCGTACCATAATCAGGAAGTTGTCATACCGATCCTATGTCCTGATGTCAGATCACCGTACCATAATGACACAGATGAGCTTCCGCACCTTTTTCTCCAAAATGCCAAGATTGTCCGTCGCCCGAGAGAGGGATCGATAGAACTCATATGCAGATGATTTTGACTCTAGCGAAAGGAGATGGAAGTTCTCCAGTACTCGGAAGGTGGCAGCGGTTTTTGGGTCAGAGACTGACGCAGGGAACCATTCGGCGCGAAGCAGTTGCTGATAGTCGTTGTGGGTGGTTTCGCATTGGCAAAAATCAACTCCCACTTGATGAATACCGTGGATGTCAATTACGACAAAGTCATTGGCGTACGCCTGCTTTGGGTTATTGCAGCGGACGCCAGGCGGATGCCCTAACTGTACGCGAAGTCCCATATCTTTGAGAGTTTTTGACTCAAAGAATGTACCGTTCCAAGCCTGGTGTTATAGTCAGTAAACCTGATATAGAATACAAAGAGACAAAACATGAAGTACCTTGATGCGATGAAGAGGAGCCTCAGCATGCTTCTTAACCATGCACCCCTCACAGTAAAGTATGCCACCGTGACAGTCGACGCATCGATACTGAGGACCTGGTGATTTACATTGAGGACACTCCTTATCGTACATGTGAGTGCCGCGACCTTCAAGGCGTATCATTTCTTGCAGGTACGTGTGACGTAGCTCGAAGAAGTCCTTGTGCGGAGACTGGACGGGGTCAAGATTGAGTTAAAGCATTCAGAGATAGACGAAATACGCCGTACTTTTCTTGTTCGACGCTGCGTAGGTGGCGGCTCTGTAGTAAGGACTGGATCACCCGTTCCGAAGTCAATGTCGTCTGGCAAGTGATCGAGAATCGACGCCTGCGGTGTGTCTTCCTGCATGGGTGTTGGCAGCGCAGGACTGGCTAAACGGAGGTGAAGTGTGCCCTTGGTAAGGCTAATCCCAGCAGATCCACGACCAACGGCGGTGAGTGACGGTATCAAAGTGGAACGCGAGGAGGAGCTGGCGTCTGGTGTCATTTGCGGTGTGGATCCCAGTCTGCCGGTTCGGTTCCGACGTCTCCGCGAGAACATCTGTAGCAACGAAGAGTTGGCAATTGCCGTGGATTTTTCATCGTCTAGAGCACCCTAGTCAGTACCATACATCTACTCAGATTTGTCAGGGTGCATACCGGTATCCTGTCCAGCTCCCATAACGCGGCATCGTACCTGGAGAGTACAAGAGGGTCCCAAGCCGTACTCGCTAAGTCTCCTAACGGGATCTAAGATACGGCCATTCCAGCAGATGTAATGAGTCTTGAGGTAATGCGATGGGATCACCGAGCGGTGTCTCAGACGAGCAAAGATGCTTTCAACCGTTTGATCGTAGGTAGCTTCTACACTCGAGCTGGTCAGTCAGAGTAGAAGAGGTGTTAATTGAGACGTACCGAGACATAAACTTCCTCGTGATGCACCAGACACGAATAGCGAGAAAAACGCCTTGGTCATAAGTAACAGAGAGGCAGGCGGAGAGTTTGACCACGGAGTTTGTTTGTCTAAAGACGGCGGAGAGCGGAGCTGAGGGCGGCGGAAAGCCCAGAATCCCAGATCCTAATCCTATTCGCGAGACAATCAAGTGTAAGTATCAATACAAGTCTGGCGTGATACATTTGTAGAACATAATTACCTCTTGTGTACATGCTGCCCTGTATACGAGCTGAAGCATCACAGTACAACCTTAGTTGCGGAGACGCGGCGTCTCGCGGTTGGTGCATACAGGGGTCCTTCCTGTTTGGGCTTTCGAGAGCGAAGGGTGTTGCAACGGCCAAAGTTCTCAGGGCCGTGTGCAACACTCCCATCCAAAACTGAGCGCTGAGCGTTGCAACACCCCATGGTCGCTGCGCCAGGCACGTACGGACTACTTGTGTGTTGCAACGCTCCTTTTCTCCTTGGCCATAAAACAGCTGAGTGTTAGTCGCTTTTCAACCAGACCTCCCTCTTCATCTCTCCCGTCACCTATTGATGCACCTCCACTCGCCTCCCACCGTCTCCGCAACACCTGGCTTTCCCGATGCTGCTGCGGCGAGGAGCCGGATTGAAGGTGATTCCGCCACTCTGTATCAATGTTACTCTAAACTGACGCTATCCTTCATCTTCAGATGCCCTCCAGATGCTGCAATTGCTCCGAATCACGGAAGCAGAACAACATCAACTTGGTCACGTACTTCTCGGGATACAGCCGGGCAGCGTTCGTCTCGATGGTGGAGGTGATAGGGTTTTGTCGTCGCACACCACTGCCGCCTCTCCATCTTCGCTCCCTGATGCTGGCACCGACAATACTCTGGAGGGTACGTCATTATTTACACTTATCATTCTTCCGCTTATTCTGAATCATTCTCGCGTACTGCAATACAGGATATCTGAACAACGAAGCCGACGAGAGCGTCTCCTGCATCTCCATCTCAACCACGTCTTCTAGATCCTCGTCGCCTGTTTTTACGGTCCCAGACCGAGCTGTGCCGGATTCGGCGCCTGTTTCTCCATTCCTCTCAGCTGTCCAAGAGATCACTTATACCCACCGCCCCATGTCATCTCCTTCTGCTAGATCGGCGTCTCATGCTGACGCAGAGGCGGTTCACTGGCAGGACATCCCTCATACCCCTGCGCCTCGCCGCATGCGCGATGAACGTACAATTCATCCTGGATCCAGTAAGCAAGTACATTATTGCTGTCACAAGAACGTCACTCACGGCGACTGCCTTCGATTCAAGATACCCCACCTGCTCCTGCGATTTCTTCGCGCCCTGCTGTTCCGCCGGCTCAACACGTTCCGCTGAGCTACGCGCGAGCTGCGCCGCCGACGTTCCCTCTTGGTGAGCATGCACTAGATCATCAAGCCTTCGTGCTAACATTGAGCTAGCACCAGTTGAGGGCCCGTCAATGGCGGGTCATCACCAAGTCGTCTACCTTGGTGCAACGTTCTGGGTGCCAAATGTCGGTACAGCAGAACCTTATCACACTGTGATCAAAGGGACTCGCGTTGGGATTTTCTGCGACTGGTAAGGCTTCTACACTCAGTTTTTGATTTCTACTCACGAACATGTGCACAGGGGAAGGGCATCGGAATATGTCACTCGCGTTAAGGGTAACATTCACTTCCGCGTGGATGACTGGGTCACAGCTGTGGACTCTGTTAAGAGCGCGGTAGAGGATGGCCGGCTCCAAGTCTTGCACTGACACTGTTCCTTTCTTTTTCCCTTCCCTTCGCATTTTCGTGTTGCTGAACGGTCCCAAGTCTTGGTGTGATGTTTTCCGTTGCTGGTTTTTTGTCTTTACTCGAGCTCGTCCTTTGCTACATGTGACTCAAACTATACACGATATTTATTCCTTGTAATGACACAATTCCCACTCTGAATATATTTGAGTCTGGTCATCCGCTAAATTTACTCGACCAAAGGTGGAGCTTATGGTACTTGGTCCTTCTCAGCTATCCCTTGCTATCGCTGTCGCCCACACATTCTCATCATCTCATGCTCTCGCCAACACGCTCTTGTGCTTGCTGTTGCGCTCTGCCACCACAGTCCACCATCAGCAAAACCGGCCGATCCTTGCGAGTCGCGCGAGAACTCGAATGGCATAGGGAGGCTGTGCTTGGCGCATCGCAATCGCACCAAGCCTTGCGAACTTCTCGGCTGTCGGACCGCCGCTCTCACGCGTCAAGCGTCTGCATCGCTCCTTGCGTTCTGCCACCTCTCGCGCCAGCTCACGTTGCACGTCAACACCGTTTGAGTCCCGACTACTGCTTCATCCATCAACCTCTACCATCTCCAGGCAGACCTTGAGGCCCCACTACTGTGAGCAATGGCTCGCAGTTACGCCCCTGCCAGATCGAAGTGTTGGAACGGCAACCTGCACGGAGACGTTGGCTGAAATGTTTGTCAGCACTTGTACGCGTTTGTACACGTTCGTCATTACCCGTACCTTACTATTTTGGCTTCGCATTCACTGGCGCCCTGGTGTTTCTTTCACATTTCCTATTTCGCTTTGATGGGTTACTTATACCAGTAGTTTGTTGTCTCAGCACCCCAGACTTTTGCCTTTCACGTCTGGGGTTAGTTCTTTCTTCCTTTTCGTAGTCTCATAGCGTGTACTGACTCTTAGTTAGTTCTGAATGCGATCTATAGATGAATATAAGAGACTTTTGCCTTTCGCGTCTGGGTTCTGAACACGATCTATAGATAAATAAGACAGAAGGTTTAGATTGTTGTGTTTGAATCAGTCTTTCAAGCGATCATCAATTCTATGATCCCTAGATTTTCACTCTGCTGAACACCGTTTGAACATGTTGCTGATATCATATCATATGTACAGTATAAATTAACAACGTCCTAATGCTGTAGCTACAATGTCAGATAATGCCTCACGGATTCTAGTGATGATATCTTAGTGGGTCAGCTTAGCAAAGTACGATTAGTTATAGACAGTCTGATGGGTAATATCAACAAGACACGGCTCAAGCATCACATCATAAGTATTATACTCATGTAGCAAGCTGTAGTATACTTAGTGACATGATCTATATTACTACATGGGCTCAATGTACACGCTGCAGTGGATAGTGTTGTATATTTGGCCCAGGACTTTTACTTTGAGCCAACGCGAGAGTTACCGTGTCTTGATGTTACTGTGTACAGTGAAACAAAACGACGTTGTGCACCTCCTTTGCGCATCAGCAAAAGAAGTGCAATGGCACTGTGGCATTTGAAAGGGATACAGATGTGAACGAGGGCCGAGTAGATCTCAGCCAGGAAGGATCATATTAACATTCCGGCTTTGTAATAAAACATTGGATTATAACCTTGAATTCACTTACAGCCTGAGGCTTCAGGTATCAAACAAAGTCCACCAAAGATATTACCGAGTACGAGCATCTGAAGAATGCTCAAGATCTGATAATGGAGGATAAAGCAGCAAGCGGCTGGTGACCATCTTTATCTCACATGTTGCAAAACCTAAGTTCATGCGTCTTACTGAGGATCATTTTCAATAGCCTGCCAGTGGTTACGAGGAAAGGCAAATTTACGCAACCCGCATATGAGCATGAGGCGAATCAAATATGCACGCACCACCGACCGATTCATGGAGGGGATGGAAAGAGGGACCGCTTCGAACGGTGGGGTATCCAAGTGAGTTTGCGTTTGAGTGCGAGTTTGAGGTAAAGCTGGAGGCGGAGGAGACGATGAAGAAAGAGGCGGAGTTCGGGTTTTAGTTCTGGATGTCGCAATATTATCATGGACATGGGCATTAGCAGAGCCACCGCCGATGGCTCACTGCAGCCTAGCCTCGTCCGAGACCTGTCTGTCTTCGGGTGAAGCGGAAACTCTGCGCGATGGCGGGGACTCGGGCAGAGACGCAGGCAGCGCTATCTCCGACTCTGTCAGGAAACCGTCTTCGTCCTCGGCGGGCTCTGGTTCAGGCTCAGATTTGGGCTCTGGCTCAGTTTCAGCTTCCACCTCAGATTCAGAGTCGGAGCACAAGTCGCGCTCGGCCGACTCTTCATCGGAGGCTTACACAGAGCATCAGCAGTCCGTTCTGTTATCATCCAAAATATGACTCACCACGCAGCACATCCTCCTCGTGCCCCTCGTCCGTCGTCAGATTGATCCTCGGCGGCGGCACATGCTGCCCGACACCCGTAAGATCCATATCCATCGACTCCATCCCCGAATCCATCGACCACTCCTCTTCACCCTCGCCCTCTTCAAACAGGCTATCTTCTTCGTCCTGCGCCGCAGTCGCCGCCTGCTTCTGCTTCTGCCGTGCCTGAGCATCACCCAACTGCCCGTTCTCCCGCGTTGCCTGCGTCCTGAAATGCAGCAGAACAGGAATCATACTCCCCTTCCCATTAACCACCCTCCTCGCACCCGCCGGCGACGGCGAACTCCGCACGCGCTGCGGGCTCCCCGCAGGCGTCGCGGCCGTCATCATCGACAGATTGCCCTTCTTGACAGAAGAAGTAGACGGCGTCGGACTGTCACTGTTACTCGCACTGACGCTATCCAGATGCTCCCTCTCCAGCGGTGGAAGGGGCGACCGGGACCGGGAGTACTGCCATCCAAACTTGGACGCTGCAGCGCTCGAGGGACGAGACGCGCTTCCCCCAATCTCCGGCGTTCCTGGCGTCTACTAGTCTATCTGGACTTATATCAGATATCGAAGAGGTCGTTTCCTCGGGCCGGAGACACTACGTCGTGACTGCAATCAATAAGACCTAGTTGGTCTCGACTACGCTAGTGGATTCGAGGTGGTTAGTAGCCAGCTTACCTGTAATGTATCGACCTACTCTCACAAAAATCGGGTTGACTACTATAGGGACGTGAGGCCTTGAGGCCTGAGGACTCGATCGAGGAACTGTTTAGGTACTCAATCGAGCACCCTTGACCAGGCCCGATGAGCCGAGCCCACGTGGAATACTCGTGGAGTAGCCAGTCGCGACTACGCAAGCCCGAACCCTATCTTCCACCAAAATAACAGCCCCCGTACGGCGACGTCGACGACCGCGTGCACACGATTGCCAACGCGCTCAACCTGTCCACCATTGTCTGGCAGTCCAACTCGTTCGACTGGGAAGCGGGTACACGGACCAGACGCACAGGCGCAGAATGGCACGTTTAGCTGCCAGGGCACGATCATACTCACGCACGAGCTCAACAACTTCACGATGCAGACGGCCATGGACTACTACGACAAGCTTGCGGCTGCGTTCAAGCACCTTGTGCCCGTCGCGGTTGGAATACACTTCCTTGCATCTCGCCATAACAACCCTCCCACATACTAACACCCAGTGTTAGGTTGTAATATGCCAGGTGCCCCGCTCGCTCTGCCCATATGCTCCTCTTCATTCTGTGCCACCATCATACCACCTGCATTACGGTGCGACAATCCGGCTCTTCAATCTGAGCGTCGGGCTAGCTGATCATAGATTCTGCCAGAACAAGGTCTAATAACTTCACACGTTCATGCAGGGTGACTACCTGAAACCGATCGACCGACGCTCTGAAGAAGTCTTCGTAGCATTGTATCCCGCCCTCAGCGGCATAATCTCCTTGACAATACCTGCAGGACCTACCGTTGGAACTCGTTCCGGCGACAAGCCATAACGCGGTCCAGAGGCTTCCTCGGAGCATCCTTGATACGTGCTTTCATTCTAGTTGACTGTATGTTCATCAGGCGTAGGACGAGAACTAACCATCAGCGATTCAGATTGATTATAGCCTAGCATATGATGTACCGACGTGGTCTGAACATCAGAATTACTTGATTATTGGCTACTTCAACAGTCAACTACCGAAGTTACGTTTGCTCATTTCAGGCAGCGGCGATCAGGTATCGTATATTCCATGATATTCGGTCTTCTCCATATCACACTCTAAGGTTTGTGTTTCACATATTCTAGCCCTGACCTCCACCGCTAGCCAAGGGTTTGAACAACGCTTGGCGCGTACGACCTTTGCTTTGAATAACAAGTGCTGAAAACCATTAAAAGAGCGAAGCTTTCGCCCCAGCAACTGCAAGAATCATCTTCGTATCATCCCTGCGTCCAGTGTTTTTGTTTTTCTACGTCTACTTCGTTATACTCCCCTCGTCGTTATGCCGAAGGCTCCGAAGGCCCCGAAGAATCCAAGCGTACCGTCAGCGCCTCGTAAAAAGGTCAAGAAGTTCTCCCGGGTAAGCCAATAGCGTGTTCTTTCTTTCTTTCTGTAACACTCACTTACATTCTTCAAGGCCGTCGAAAGCTATGTTTGATGCACCCACGTCAATGCCAAGCTCGACATGGACGAAGAGGAAGGCACATGGGGTATCTGGACTGAGGACCAGCGCGAGTTCATGGTCTCCCAGCTGCCCTTGTACGGCGAGTACTCGGAGAAGAAGGACTTTGCGCTATTTTGGCCTGATTTCCAGTCCAAGTGGTACCACAGATGGCCTGAACTCAAGTTCCTCTTCCCTGAGCTACTCGAGAATGCGGAGCTTACGGAGTTCCAACGGGATGCCGTCGAAAGAGGAATCCAGTTTCGTAACGTGGTACGTCCATCATCTCCCCCACCTACTCATGGCATTGACATTGACGAACCCTCTGTTTACTTGGTT
The DNA here is from genome assembly GCF_000271625.1 of Coniophora puteana RWD-64-598 SS2. Lineage (NCBI taxonomy): Eukaryota > Fungi > Basidiomycota > Agaricomycetes > Boletales > Coniophoraceae > Coniophora > Coniophora puteana. Next base: position 520,972 of record NW_006913071.1, on the reverse strand, counting down.
AGAAAACGAACGCGGCCATGCGATGGGCCTTCAGGAACGGGATTACCCGCACTCGGTCTATCAGTGGGAGGTCGGCCACCATGCTAGACAGGATACTTGGTTCGAACAGCCGGTGCAACAAGAACTGGGAGTGGTTCTGTAAGCTTTACTACGACACGGAAGTTGGACCCGAGGTCAACATCATTCTCGGCGCGATTGAGGGGACGCCAACGGGTGGCCAAATCCTGGATGCGGTCCGCTCTGTTGCGCAGCGCAAGCTCCGTGATGGCCCCCAGTCAGTTCGCGACGAGATCGAGGAAAAGAAGGATCAGCAGAAGGTTGTCCTCGCCGGCCCTACACCGGCCAGCAACGACCCCAAGCTAAACGCACTTGCTGCTAGAGCGTAGGTCTATTGTATCATGCCTTTTCTACTTGTATGCTGACGTCAACTTGCCTTCACTAGTGTCACGATGACGCTTATGCCGACCATAACCGAAATCCACGAGTACGCCTCCACCCAAACCATTGGTGGAAAATCAATCGATGGCTTTCGTTTTGCGACAATGGTCGTAGGCAGAGACCCACTCACGGGAAAGATGTGTGCCGGATCGTAAGTCACTACATCATTACTGAAACGGTTGTAACTCATTGTCAATTATAAGCATTCACGTCGGGCTGAACCAATCTGGACTTGACTTCGGTCAGGTCTCGCAGAGCTGGAAGCGCTGCACCGAGGAGTTTGCCGCCTTTGCTAATGCTCGTGAGTTCATAGCACATCTTGAGTCTCCCTGTTCTTACAACGCCACGCAGCTGGAAGGCCCGTCGAAATCTCTGTGCAAGGAAAGAAAGGCGAGGGGACACACGAGAGCCCGGGTGCCAATGATGAAGGGGCCACCGCTGCTGAAGTGTTGCTGCCGAATGAAGACAAGGCAGACGACATTACTATGGCCATCGCTGGTTTGCATACTCTAGAGGCCGGTGAGTATTTCAACGTTCATACATATCTGGCGCCTTCTCTGATGTCACACTGTAGCAGCTACATCTGCTGACCAAGACGGTGCGACCTGTGTTGCACTGCTCGGTAATAGTAGATTGACGATGTCCCCTTTAGCCATGGCAACAGACGAACCGGGTCATCAAGGTAAGGAAGCTTAATGTGATGCAGGCCGCCATTGACGTCATCACATTCCCTCGTAGATGCAACAAGCGATACCTTGAGCCGTAGCGGTAGTAATGTACATGCCCTTGACACACTTCAAGGCAAAGACTCCATCGACATGGGTAAGTGGTAGCTATATCAGTGTTTAACAGTGTCAGTAGCTCACTCTGCATCTACAGGTATTGCCGCAATATGTCAGAACAACGAGCATGACTTGTCCCTTGGCAATACGTCCGATAGTAGTGATGGCCAAAATGCAGCACCTATGCACTTCGACCCCAGTTTCTTCGATGTTGGCGACTACTCCTGGCTCGACGACCTCCAAGTGCAGCAGGTGCTTTCACACTTGGGATCTACCGAGGACCAGTTCCACCAGTATGGTCACACAGAACCATCTGAGGCCTCGTGTCAGGCAAACTTCCAATTCGACATGAACATGCCCATCGACCTGGCCACCGCTCAACCTTTGCAGCCCCCGTTGTATTCCCAGCCGGATATTTCGCCGGATTTCGACTTTCCGGCACTGCTCCATCTGTCAATGCCGGGGTCTGCCTTCCTTCCTCAAGATCCCGGACCTCCTCATGTCCCAGGGAGGACTGAGGCGTGTGCGATGTCGCCGTCATTCCAGACAGTGCCCAGCCTGTATGCAACTCAAGCATCGCCAGCGCCTCAGACGAATCAAATGTCGTCACCATCTCACGCTACGCTTCAAGCACACTGGCCTTCTCATCAAACAATTCAAGTGCCGTCATTCTCTCACACACCAATCCAGTCTCCGGCATCGTGGCATTGTCCGTCTCCTCATCCCTCTCCGGTGCTTGTCTCTACTACTCCCTTGCCAATGTCCTACTCCGCGCTTCCGCAATCAGCTATGCAGGCGACTACCCTCGAAATGTCGAGGCGCATGTCGAACCGAACGCATGTCAAGTACAACCCGAAGGCCGCTGACAATGAAATAGGAGGTCCTTGTATCCGAGCTCCCGGAAAGGAGAATATACAACCGTGAAGTGTGCGGGAGAAGCGGGTCATGTTCACTTAGGTAAATTTCTTATCCGGTAGCTTTTCCCTCAGCTGTACGAGGTTTTGACGCATCCGTGACATCCTTGTTCGGTAATATGATTATTTATTTGATGGTTACATGGCCAGAGCTATATTCTAGCGTGAAAGCAAATGTGCATTTGAGTGTAGAATAGCCACATGTCGGACTATGAAATGTTGCAAATGAATGAACACCGAGGTAAACGGGCCCAATTGACGCCGAATGGATTCGCGTTCAGCGTCACACTCATCGACGCGTCTGCTCATTTCAGAGCTGAAACGTCATTAGCACTCAAGCAGCACACCAACTGTAGCATACTAAAAAGGGAGCCAAGCAATCCATTTGTTACACTATCTGCAGTACTGTACATGCTATTAACAGTTTATATTCAAGGTGGCACGCGTGCGTGCACATTTGCATGCGTGCATGTGCGTACTGCGTGGGCATTCGGCATTTTATGCCGTATAGGTAATTTTGCCCTGGCCAAGCTGCAGGCAACCTTGCCTGGTGCTCGCGGCCGATTTGTGGAGAAAACACCTTGACCAGAGTGCATGTCCACAGAACCGACCGCGAGCGGCGAAGGGAGTCCTGAGAGGCGCAGAGCCCGGGAGTTGCGAATACCCCGGTGCGTGTGTTGGCGGATCGGGGCCCCTGCGCCCACCTCCGGAAGTAATGTGGTAGATGTAGTGGATGAAGAAGAGAGCGACGCGCGACGCGCGCCGTCATATTGGCGGAGTTTAAAAGTCGTGCCCAAGCGAAGACAAACAAAGGCACGCGCAATTATCGATTATTGCTAGTATCCCTACAGTATTAATATATAAAGTACCACCGACCGACTCACAGCCTCGAAGGTGGTCGGCGTGGTGATTCACATTATATTCTGATATTAGCTATGTCAAGGTATCCGAGTGAAAATGTCCAGCGAACATTGGTCCACCTCCAAAAACGGGCAGTAGATGTATTGAGCACTATGGTATATACAAACTAGTTGCGAGCTTGACGTACACGTTCGAACGCGTCAAGGTCAATGTAGTGATTATAAAGGAAACTTTCACACTTATCGAGCGCGTTTTCCCGTGTCCAGGAGATGGACGCTTCACTTGTACACCACGGGATGAGGTGGCATGAGCGGAAAACTTGCTCGATTCAGCAATACCATCTGTTGCAACACATACCTGCTGTAGCTGTTATTGCAACATGCATCGACCTACAGCTATAGTGGTTTGCCACAGCGGAATGGCTCTATAGCCTGAGGGAACCTCGTCAAAGCAAACAAGATCAACATACTGGACCATGATACGAAGGGCATGATGCAGACGTAGGGAGCAAATACGCAGAGGGTGACAGCCAAAGGAGACAGAAAGAGGCACCAGCGCAACGAAGAGTCGGAATATAAGGATGAGAGGGAGGAACAGATGGGAGGATAATAGCCCTAGAAGCGGCGCCGCAATTCGGACGGAAGGGGAAGACGGCGATAACGAGCAACACTCAACGCTTAAGCAGTCCATAAACGTTCCAGAACATGAGCTAAACAAACCTTGTTAGAGTTTCCAAAAAAACGGTGTGTTGCAACAAGACATTGCGTACCCTGGTTCCGGACCTAAACTAGCGACTGACACTGGTTGGTGTGACTCGGAGGACGCCCGCAGATATTGTAACAAGTACACGCGTCGCAGCTGCACCGATGAGGATCAGTTGCTTGGAGGGCAAGGTGCCGGGAAAAAAGAGAACGCACTGTAAATCGTATGTCCTTGGTCTGCTTCCGGGCGGCGGCGGCGTCGACCCCCGCACGATCGGAGAAGTGTTCGTTAGTGGAGGGTGCCGTGGACAGATATGGATCACACTCGCTTTATATCATACATCCCGAGAAACGTACCAATTTAGATCACGCCGCCCAACGGTATCGATATCTGCGTTGCAACATCGACGACCAGCTTGAGCCAATGAGAAGTCGCCTCCATCAGATCCGGCGTTGCAACAACATAGAGTGATGGTTCACCGCGGGAAGCGTTTATTGGGCGCCGGGCAACTCAATGCCAGTGGCTACAGATTGGCTACAGACGTCAGCGTTGCAACAGGACTCTAAGTATTCACCTGTTGCAGCGTTTGATAGAAGTTTGATCGCCCGTGCGTTGCAATGTTTGAAGCCCGAAGTTTGATCGCCCGTGCGTTGCAACGTTTGAAGCCCGAAGTTGATTAATCACCCGGACCGTTGCAACATCTCCTACAGATACATCAGCGCTAGCAAACGTTGCAACACATACCTGCTGTAGTGGTTAATGCAACACTCACTGACCTACAGCTGTAGGCGATTGCTGCAACGGAATGGCTCTATAGCCTGGGAATTCCCAGTACGGATTGCTTTAGGTCCGCGAAAGATGGCTTTAAGGGCCTGTCACCAATGAGATCAGCGAAGCAAGCACTTGTATTACTGAATTGGTAGTACCTTGAAAACCACGTCACTCCCAAATACATTACGGGGATTTTTCGAGTCAAAGTCCCTGTACAGGAGTGGAGGGATAAGTTCATACTCGACCTTTCCCTTAGCAGTTGCTTTAGCACCGAGTAGCTGCTGTAATTTGGTGTCCTTATCGCGCTCGTGACCAGAGTCCAACTTGAATACATGATTTGGCATGTCGTAGATAAGATCACCATGGTCGCGGAACGAGTGGATCAAGTGGCCGCGGCCATTTCGCATGCCCTGATCGAACTGAGAAAGGCAATGAGAGTAGAACGTGAGACACGAAGCGTCTACATACATCTCTAGCGAATTGAGCAGTCCCTCGCATCTCCTCATGATTTTGAGCCGGAACTGAGAGATGGAGGGCTAAGACACGATCGTCGTCTCCATGGAGGAAACGTGCCGGTGTCACAAGGTCCAAGGGCTTCAAAGTGGTAGGTGTTGGACAGGTGAAGAAATCCCGAGGAACCTCGCGCATGTCAGCCATCACTGCATGCTTTCGAGCGATCAGCCCTGTCTCCCGCACAGGTCGTTTTACCACAGAACCCGAGCTTGTGCTAGTAACAGGTGTAGACGACTCAGAACATGCTGGCGTCAAGGCCGCTCTCTCCAAATGTCGTGACCTGTCCCGGTACTTGTAAAGAGCAAGCTGAGTTTTCTCGAGTACCTGATATAAGAGTCAGTCAGTGGATACTACACAAAATTGAGAAGTTATGCACGAACCGCAGCATATTCTTCTGTAGTTGCACCAGACCCTGGCGCCTGGAGATCCTTGATGCTCGCATCACTGTCTGAGCCAGAGTCACTATTGTCGAAGTCATGCTGAGCGTTTAGCTCGCGAGTGAAGTCCTCGACCTCGCTGGCATGATGATGCTGCATGCGCTGCATTAGAGAGTGCAAAGAGAGAGAGAGAGACTGCTGACGAGGTGGGGAACGAACTGGTGTGAGTATTTATAAGAACTGTGAATGCGGAATGTTCTTCAAAGTAAAAGTGCTGTGCAGTTATGCGGGTGACATCTAGTCTATGGTGCGTCTACAAGCACCCTTGAAACGAGTCTCAATCCCTGCATAACATTAGGTATTTTGCTCAAGCGCACCTACTTTTGGAAGTTTTGAATACCATTGTGGCAAGATGGGCCGCATTCCGAAGTACAGCCTCGACGGGCTCATTGTTGGATGCTGGATACCTCCATCGTATTTACATGTGTCAACTTGTCGGGCCAGGTATCCGAGTGGTTATCACCATGAGGTCGACAGCATTTTTTGGCCGGTCCGAAGTGTGTCCCTGTATGACCAGCCTCTAACGTCAATCATCAGCTGCTTCATCAACAGGACGACTGAGCCTTCGCCAAAAACGTTGGCATTGCGGAACAAAGAGCCGAACACCGTGCTCTTGGCGGAGAGAACGTTTCCTCAAACCGTGCAGGCGACGAATTATGAATGCACACACGAGGTTGACTCACGGAAACTCGAGTTAGAGATGAACGGGTATCTTGTCACCGCCTTCATTTCTATCAGACTGGTACTCATATCAGACGCAGGGGATCGGGTATTATTTGTATTGAGAGTAGGGTGAAGACAGCAATGAGCACCAGTACACCACCGCGGTGACCTTGATGTTCTGCAACGTGGCTAGGTCCGTGAGCTGGAGCGAGGTGCTGATGTGCGTGCAGATCGTGAGCGGGGACATGTTGCTGAGCTGTTTTGCCTGTTTGGGTGGGATGCAGATGAGATTGTTCTCGCATATCGGCGCGATCTCGACTGAGTAGGCGAACTTGTAGTTGGCCGTGTCCGAGCGTGAGTCTGTCGAGAGGAGTTGCTCTGTGCTCTTTGACCTATGATCGCCAGTACATCCTTGAGCCAACTCGCTCGCAATCTACGATGGACGACAACACACCGAGATCGTTTCTTTCTGCGCGCTATGTTTGAGGATAAGCTGCTCGAGGAACGGGAATGTGCGCTTATGCGAGACTTTTTGTCGGACCTATGCAATCGCCTTCTCCGTGTTCCTCGCCATGAGCCGCACGCAGTCGGGACATTGCCCGTGCTGCATGAGGTACTCGACCTTGAAGACCTACTTCATGACCGTGTTTGTGAGCACCTGCGAGCAGAGGTAGGCAGTGTCAGCGTCATCATTGCCCAGCCTCATAACGTTGTGAACATCAATGTAGACGCACCGCCTTCTGAACCATGGGCGACACCTTAAGTCGCTTCGAGCGCGGCTCCGTCCAGATAAAGTGCATGTCCGTGAGCCGGACCTTGTGGAACCCCTTGAGTTTCTTGAGGCAGATCGCGAGCAGCTGCTGCGACTCAGGCTGCACGAGCGTCCATGCCTGCGGCAGGGAGAGGGAGTGTTCGCAGAACGAGAGATGCTGGAGAGGACGACGAGGAAGGTGGATGCAAGCAGCACAGATTAGCAGAGTTGGGCGCGTCCTCGAGAGCACTCTCAAGCTTCGCACGCGGCGGAGGGAGATGAGCGAGAGCGGGTGAATGAGCGTTGCGTGCGCCGCGGGCGGAGACGAGAATAAGGAACCCATGGAAGATGGTGAGTGGAGGCTACTGGATGCTGGACCATAGAGAGTGCATGCCGAAGTCCGAGCCGCGATTACTGATGTGCTGAATTATCGAGGGTCTCAACCCCTCGCCAAGTGTCGAACGAAAGATGCTGAAGAGAGAGATAGAAGACTGAACATGGGAGGTATCGCGCATCGCGCTGGAACACTAATTAAGCGAGTCCGGTTTGACGCGCCATAGCATGACGGCTGTCGCGACGCCGACGACGAAACGACTCATCGCCGTTCGTATTTGCTGCAAGGCCAGCGCGTAAGCACTTCGCACATCATGAGATAACAAAGAACTCACCCCGTTGGAGACGTAACTCTCCCGGCCAGCCTCGACGACCGCACTTGACGTCGTCGAGTCTTCGAGCTCGAGCTCGTCCTTCTCCATCGGCGCCGCCGACCCAGATGAGGACGAGCCGCCGCCGATGCTGGGATCAGGCGTGAACGGATACCGCATCTTCGGGTTTGAGTCTATCGGGCCGATACCCATCTCCGCCTCGCTATCGTCGTTCTCGTTCTCGCCGATCGACCGACACCGAGCGCGACCTTGACCGTGAGCGGGAGCCTCGTCGTCTACGAAGACCCTTCTTGCCGGCGAAGCCCTCGACATTTATGCTGAGCGTCGGCTCGTTCCCGAGGTCCATGGGGGAGACAGGCGAGAGCGATCTTGCTGGCGACTGCGACGTCGAGCGCGATCCGGTCCCACCTGCATGACCACGGCGTTTCCGGCCCTTGCCGCGTGGACCATTGCTCGCGACGCTGACCGGACTAGGGGGAGTGACGAGACCACCACCGTGGGTCCCGTTCAGGCCGATCTTGATGTCGCCGTTGGGTGAAAAATGGCCGTTCTGCAGCTGAGTCGAAACCTGGGTTGCGATTGATGAGGAGATGCGCGATTCGAGCCCACTCTCGAGCGTCCTAATCTTGCCCTCCCACTCGTCACGGGCCTTGGCCAGGCGATCGCGTTCGGCAGTCCACTCATCGCGCACCGTGCTCCACTGGCCTTCAACAGTCTTCTTCCACTCGGAGATGAGCGGCGCAGTGAGCGACTCGCGCTCGCTCTCCTCCTTCGGCTCGGGTTCGGGAGGGGGAGCCTTGGCAGCTGCCTCGCGCTCACGTTCGCGCTCTTCCTCTTGTACCCGCACCCGTTCTTGAGTGTTGATGACGAGCGCCTCGAGGCTGCCGACCTTGCTCTCGAGTTGCTGGATGGTGGTCTGCGCGCTGGCGTGCTGAGCCCGGAGCTCCGAGTTGACCTCGATGGCGCTCTCAAGCTTCGTCGACAGGGCCATCAGGCGCTCCATGAGATCGTCGATGGCCTTCGACGAGGGACCCGTGTTCGACTGTCGGCGAGTCTCGCCGGATGCTGACGAGTCCTCTGACAGCATCCCGAGACTACCAGGTTCCGGCGTGCGAGGGCGACCAAGCTCCTCTCGTCGTCGCCTACGGTCCTCATCCGTCTCCTCTACCTCGTGCGCGCCGCTGGCACCTTCCTCGTCCTCCTCCTCGACGCGCTCGAGCTCGTGCGGAATGATGGTGGATATGCTTGCGGCGTCGTCAAAGTCTTCCTCGTCGTGCTCCTCTTGCTCGTCCTCCTGTTTCGTAACCATGTCCCGTTTCCGCTCCTCCATGAGATCGCGGAGGGATGACATCTCGGTCTTAGTGGCTTCGTGCTCTGCGAGGACGTTCTCGAGCGCACGGACTTTGGTGACGTAACTGGCGAGGGAGGACTGCGTCTCGCAGAGTTCCGACCGAAGCTCGGCAAGATCTGATGACGTGCTGTCGAGGACAGGATCGCCATACTCGTAACCATGGGAAGACTGCTTCTGAGGGGCACAGACACGTGCCCGAGCAGCTCCTCGCCCGCATGGTGCAGCGTGGACTCCGCAATGCCCAAGTCGCGGGGGAGCGCCTCGTGCGCAGGCGGTTGAACGCAGTGAGGTGCGTGTTGAGGTGTGCGATGATGGGCGGGAAGCGCACGAGGATCGGTGGCAGGGCGTGTGGTGAGTCTGGGCCCGAGTCCGAATCCGGGTAGAGCAGCGAGGAAAGCGGGGGCGGGGATGGATGCGATCTGGCGAGGAGCCGGGTAGATGGGGTGGGGTACGCCGTTGTTTGCGAGGACGTGGGGAGGGTGGCGAGGATGGTGCTGAGAGAGCGGGAGGGGCTGAGGAGGTTGTCGGTCGTGTAGCTCGAGAAAGAGCGTCGCGTACCGAGTGACGAGGTCGTACGCGCCGTCGTGCCAGACGTCAACATACTTTCTTCAGAAACACCGCCGCGTCCTCGGCCTCCCTGTCTCGTCCCTTTTCCAAATCCTCGGCGGACGTGCCGCTGCGCGCCAGAGCCGCGATCACAGCCTCCGGCGTCGCAGCAGATGCAGACATAGAGGAAGGGGGAATGCCTACACTGCCCACGACGGGAGGCGTATGCACTCGCCTACATCTCGCCGAGCGAGCACATGCACTTGACACTCGTCTCGCGCGATATGGCCGCCATGGCCACCCGAGTCTTCAGCCCCAAAGTGTTAAGCGGTGGTCGCGCGCACGGCCGGCACGGGCACCATCGTCGTAGAACGAGCACAACACCAGCGTCACGCGGACGGGAACAACGGCGAAGCGCTGACGGAGAGTCCACCTTGCACAGAGTGGATGTCCGCACAGCGCTCGCCATTGCATGCCGCACGTGGCGCGAGTGTATCTTGAGGGAGTAGGGTCGCCGCGCGCGCTGGAGGGAAGCAGGCGAGTGTTGATCCGGCAGAGGGAAACCGAGGGTTTGGGGGGCACGCGGGTGCTTCAGGTGGGGCGAGTTGTGAGGTGAGCAGAGCAGAGCGGGGTGGATGGGTAAGCACTGATGGATAGTCCACCTTGCACAGAGTGGATGGCCATACAGTGCTCGCCATCACTCCCCGCCCCGAGTCGACGCTCTCAAGGTCGCTCGTCTTGAAGGTTCCCATTGAAGATGTAAATCTATTGGAAGGAGACGCCCTCAGCCTGCAAGCTCCTGCGTGAAAGTTCACACCGAATGACTCACCCTGTTTTTCTCCCTCCAGACTTCGGCGTGCAATCGGCGTGTTGTCTGCTATGTGCGCGAAAGAAAGAGGGACACGGTGGTGGGCTATGCTGGGATTGGAAGAGGAGCAAGGCGAAGGCTGGCGGTGGGTTTATTCGAGAGGGAGAACGCGCTCGCCTTAAGCGCGCTGGTGGTAGCGCTAAGAGGTGGGGTGTGGGACCGGCCTCTTCGGTGAAGAATCGCTGGAGTGTCAGTGGCAGCTGGACTCGGAGGTGGTTGGTGTTTACGATTGCTTCAGTCGCCAAACAGTGCAAATAACCCCTAATTCCAAACGTGTATTCAACTGCAAGTGCTACGGTGTACGCGTAATTATCCCTCATGAAGCTGAGGTATTCGTATTAACTCTAGACCAGAAGGTTTGAACTCGTAAAAACCAGTCAGAATCGACGGTGTCCAATACAAAATGGTCCCCCGTCCCCTCGAAATCTTTAACTAAAGCTGCCCCTCGAATCATGTCATCAAATGCGATGAAACGTGATGTTGGTGGCTCTGAACCACGAACCCGCCAGAGCCCGAAATCCCGGTCCCTCTGAGAGCGGTTGAAGATAGGTGAATCATAAGGATCAACCAGTGCGAATGAAAACTGTCTGTCGCCAATGTCGCACGTGAACATGAGCAAAAGACGAACAAAAATGACTGTGTTTGCTGCATTCAGCGCAAGGCAGTCGTTTCGAGCACGATGATGGAAATCGGGTGCACAACGTAGCAAGTCTGCCTGCATCTGATTATCCACAATGGATTGGTATCGAAGACGAAGCATCCGGTGTTCTTTAACCTATTTCATGAGTACACAATAAGTACAGTGTCGAGCACAGCACAATTCACCAAGGGAATCATCATACTACTAACCTTGAAACTCGATGTGATACAGATACGTTCGTTTTTCGGAAAGGAAAGGTTGTGGGTGACAAAGTACGAGTTGATAAAGTCTTCAAACTTTCTGCTGAGATTGTTGAATCTGCTATCATCGAGATGAGTGTCCTGAAGATCTTGAAGACTCTGTGCAGATCCAGGTGCTTTGGATCCCAGCGTGAAGCGTGTCTGGCTCGACTCAAGATCATCAACCAAAGTGTCCTTTTCATCCGAAGGCTCTGACTTCGCGGATGACTCAACGCAAGCCCTGTCAAATGCCGTGATGTGCTCTCGGACAATGACTAGAACTAAAAGCCATAGCTCTATGCGAAGCACCTATTCATTGAATATCCGTTATCACAGAACCCCGGAAATGAGAAGCGGCAATGAGTGCATACCTGTAAGGCAATTTCCTTGAAGTTTGTTCGATACTTGTACGATTCCCTCAATGAGCGGTGCATTGATTCGTTGGGCTTGGTGTTGTATACAGATGTAACACCCTTTGCTAAGATATCCCGAATTGCATGGTGGTTTGAATGATTCTTGGGAAAGTTCCAGTTCTTGTTGCTATCGAAGCGAATGACATAGTCCTGGGATCGTTTATTCATTGTCAGCTAGTTTCTTATTCTATGATTATTGACAGAGACTTACTGCTAATGCGTCCACAAACGCCTGAAGAGCTGCTCGTGCTGCGGCTAATGTTTCCTGAGTATGTTGTTCGAGGCCCATGTACATGTCGAAATTAAGGTAAAGCCTGACACAATTAAGTAAATGATACCCTTTATCATATGGAATGTGGTGGGTGTCCACCATCTCCCTGTCGAGTACATTATGTGCTCCGAAAATGATCACCTATTTTTATAGATCAACACACTGAGACAGATGCGTTGTGAGGAAAGAATATAGCACCTTGGATAAAGTGTACTCTTTCGATGCGTCAGTGAAATCCACATTGAGTGCGTTTTTGATGTGGCCTAAACCGGCCCATCGGGGCATTGAATCGATTCTAGTAGTGCTGTATGAGTGTCTCTGATAACAACTGGGCATCCTACTCACTGATTATCAAGCTGGTCAGATGGTAAACGTCCGAGATCACCCGCACAAGCCTTGACTGCTTTCCAAAGATGATTCCCCCACAGTCCGTGATGGTGCGCATGCATGCGGTCCCAAGAGATTGCCATGTGGACATCGGTGTATTTCAACTTCCAGAACGCGTTCTACAAAATCTAGTCAATAGAGAGCACTAATAAATCCGTGTTGTTTACCTGAACAGGCCGAAGGCCATATTTCTTGAGGGTCTCTTCCTTCACCGTCGTATTCCTAGCTGACATGGCCTCCTCGTACACTGCTTTGGACTGCTCAGAAGTCCGAAAACGGAAAGGCTCCGTGCTACTGGCAAGATCCTTCTTTTCGACAAGACAAACAGGACAAGGATGGTTGGCCATCCCACCACGTAAAGCCGTCATTTGACACCTGTAAACAAATGTATATTATCAAGCGCAGCCAATTAACTTACCACAGAAAAACTTACTGCTCTTCGAAGTCTGCTGATAGTATAAGTATAATTGGAAACAGCCACACCCGGGAGCCGTCCTGAAACTTAAACCAGAAGCCAGTTTTGGCATATCCCTCCAGCGACTCGAATAGCTTCTCAAACGATTTATGCCATACAATATTCTTGAAGTTGGCCCAGTCAGTTGTTCCCTTGTATTTGTCTTCTTCATCGACCTGACAATATTATTGTAGCAATTAATAATGCACGAGCACTAGAATGGGAGAACAAATAGCTCACAATAGGCAACCATCCTACAACCTGACCACCGCCAGGACCTGTACTATTTCGGAGTTTTGCTGGGAGATTTGCGCATCGTGCTACTACTGGGTAGCCTTTTTGGGTCCCAAATGAAGATAATACTGACTTATCGGCATAGAGAATGAATGCGAAAGGTTTCCCTCCCTCTGGAAGTTGTGACTAGGATGAAAGGGTTATAGGGCACCTGAGGTTACAGCAAAAGGTTACGCACTTGAACGGTCCAGAAATCATTGGCAGTCCACGGTTCATCAATGAACCGTACAAACTGTGTCCCATTATATTTTGAAACTCGCTGAGCATCAAAAACAAAATGGGGCTGGAGCCGTGGGTTTGATAGGAGGTCAAGGCCCCAGTCCCAGAGCGAACGGTCCCAGAGCTCAAAGTTAAAAGTTGCATTCTGCTCGTTGAATGTAACGGGGATATCGTGTTTCTCGAACTATGCATAATAGAACCGCGTGAATATCGCCCAAAGCGGGCGCTCAAGCGTATACTTTATGACTTAAGCCTCACCGGAGTCAATGTCTTCGACGCTGCTTCAAATGTGGCTTTCATCTCATCACATCCCTGAAGCGTGAATGCTCCGGGGTTAGCAACGCACTTGTGGATAAGTTTGATTAAACGGTCAGTCTGCTCGTGTGATAAAGCCCCCTCAATAGCAAGCTCCGACAGCTCAAAGTCCTCTCTGGAGCGCCAGGGTGTCCATGGTGACTCATCTCCGCTCGCATGGACTGCAGTTGTGTCAGGATGACGTCGGCGATCGAAGTCAGATAGCGGCTCTACAACCGGTACACGGCCACTTCGGGGGTGGTAGATGGTCTGAATGTCACCCAGCTGTGCATTGATTTCGGGCGCGTGAGACGTGGGAGGGGATTCATCATCTATGTAAAAGGAAAGTCTTGAATTGTGGATTTTCTATCTGTGGCGACACTGGTGACGTACCTGGCCTGTACTCGTCAAAATCGTAAGTATACTCCTCCGAGTCAAGTGGCTGCAGCGGCTCCTGGGGCAAGGGTTCTTTTTGTTGATGTAGCATGATTACTTAAGTACAAGATCAAATATTGAAGACAGTACCTTTACTTTGGGAATTCTTCTCGCTTGGTGATGTGGTCAGAAGGCTTGCATAAAGTCTTCGTCTCATTGCTACACCATCACAAGTGCATGAAGATGATAACCTAGGATTGCAATCTATATGCTGCGGGCTCACCAGCCTTTTCTGCCTTACGGAGTTTCCTCTCAAACCTCTTATCCGTCTCTCGATCTCGTTTTTTCTCCTCGCAGGATCGTGTGTGTGTGACCCAACCTCGAGGTTTAAAGCGTTGGCCGCATATTGGGCAGGCCTTCTTCCCATCTTCATCTGGTGTTGGTGCAGTTTGGGGTTTGTTGACGAGATGCGACATTTTACAGGGCAAGTACAGTAAAGAGGGAGCTATATGTCGAGTTACATACGAAGAGATGGGCACAGTACGTCGGGAGCGAGCAGAACGCCAAAATACACGCTGACAGACTGCTTGTAATCGATTGCAACTGATCTCGATCGCTTATACATTGCCGCCGGCGGTGCCGCGGCAATGGCAATCCGTCGCTACCGGTTGCAACGGCGTTCTAACCCTAACCACAACGGCCTCGGTTGCAACCGAAAGTCCAGATTTCCGACATATCTCTCCAGTTAAGAGTAAGTCGAGGGCAAGGGTGTGACGAGCGCTAGACGCACTAGTCAATGCTGTAGTACCCCGGGCCACATCTCACCCTATTTCACCCCGAGTGTGAGTAGAAAACCGTAGCGCCCCGGAGAGGACCGCAATTAATGGCTACGCCGCTGTTTCGCGGCTAAAAGTCTAAACGTAAACTGTAACGTCAAGGAGTGAGAAAGAAAAGGCTACTTTAGCTATATAGAATCGGCGACCTGTCTACCTCAACGCCCACGTTCTTCCAGCCTGAAGGTCATCGTCGCTGCAATCAGCACCGACCATCGACCCAACAAAGCACACGACGACCAGGAGCTGACACGGTCCTAAAACTTACTTCAAGTCAAGCGCCCGACCATCCCATTTTAGTCTCAACATCTGAATAGAGCTTGACAAGATGGGAGATGCAGACGCCATCCGCGAACAGAGATGCGACCACCCAAACCCAGTGGTGATAAGCGCCGAGTACGCCCTCCAAGTTCGTCTGTCCCATTCCCATTCCCATCCCTATCTATTGCACAACAACACCGCGGCTAACGTCCTGCGCAACGCCAAAGTAGGCCACGAACCTCGTCCAGATCAACGATGATGGTGTGAAGGCCGCTGCGCGATACGTGCGTCTCCTTTCGCTGCTTTCTGCCTCTCGGTCATATCTTATACGTCCATGTCATATCGTCTTGCAGATAGCCTCGCACCTCGCCTCCGCATCGTACACCCCACGCACCTGGCGCACGCACCCGCTTCATCTCCTCCCACCAGAACCATACGACCCGCACGACCCAGCCACGCGCCGCGTGCTCGATTGGCTGTTTGTCGTCGCCTCGCTCAACTTTAGCTTTTGGTCCGACCGGGACGACCAGGAGCGGTACGGTGTTGAGTGGCGCGAGGGGTGGGATGCGGGGGGCAAAGGCGAAGGAGAGGGAGAGAAGGTGGTGCACACCGGGTATTGGAGCTTGGTTGCTGCGCTTGATCGTGGTACGCCTCCAACTTCACGTCCATTCTCAAAATTGCTCAGTATCGTGCGTCACTTGTTCATTGCGGGTCGCACGGGTACGCATATAGCCATAGAAGAAGGCATACCCATCACCGAGCCTGCATTCTACGCGTCCCCCGAGCGTTGCCCGGACGCGATCATTGAACACGTATTCCGTCCCGCACGTGAATGTGGAGAGAAGAGTATCCCGCTTCTCAAAGAGCGTATTGCGATTCTACGCGAAGTGGGAAGGACCTTATGCGAGGTATGCGCATCCCCACCATCTACAAATCCGTGACTTTTGAAGCGAGGAGGCTAATGCACGTCCCTTGTCCTCCACATGCAGGACTTTGATGGATCATACCAAAACTTCATAAACGCGTACCAGGAGCGCGAGCAAGGGCAAGGCACTGCACTTGGGCTCGTGAACATGGTGGTCAACACGTTCCCGTCTTTCCGAGACGAATGCCTGTACGAAGGCCATAAAAGTACGTGTTTTGTGACCATGCATGCTTACTGAAATGTTACTGGGGTTGATTACTTACGCATAAACACCATTGTTATGCATAGTTCACTTCTGGAAACGCGCCCAGATCCTTGTTGCAGAAACATGGGCTGCGTTCTACCCTCCTCCCCCTCCCTCTCCCTCATCGCAATATTCTCCTTTCCCCGCA
Source organism: Coniophora puteana RWD-64-598 SS2 (assembly GCF_000271625.1). Lineage (NCBI taxonomy): Eukaryota > Fungi > Basidiomycota > Agaricomycetes > Boletales > Coniophoraceae > Coniophora > Coniophora puteana. The sequence continues at coordinate 504,713 of NW_006913071.1, read as the reverse complement.
CCTTCAAACCCTAACCCTCACCCGCTATTTCCCGGCCCAGCCGGCCCGCGTATCCGCGACCTGACGATGTTCGCGGACTACCGCGTCCCGCAAATCATGGCGCACCTGCGCATCCTCTCCTACCCTGATTCGCTCACGCACTTGCTGAAGCGCGGCGAGCTCGTCCCGCACGGGAGCAGGGAGGAGGTGAGTCTGAGGTCCGGGAGCATCGTCGGTGTCGAGCGAGTCAAGGAGGAGATTGTGCGGATAAGAGAGGATATGGGCGAGGATGGGGAGGAAGTGAGTAGCGTGCTCATCGACTTTTATCTCTGGGACCTCGCGAAGCGGATTGAGCAGGGTGAGGACAGGATTGAGGGTATCGACACGACGCCAATCGGGCATGCGCATCGCACGCGGAGTGTGTGGTATTGAACGGGGATGCCATGTTAACTTAGAATTCTGTGCTTGTGCACTAATACATCGGGAGAAGTCCAAGACTAGGCACTCTCTTCATCTATCAATAGACTTGAGTCAATCCGACTTATCGACGCCACTTGTCATCCATTCTTCCATGTGCGCAAAACTCATCATACATCCGTGAAGCAAACCTCGAACATCCCGGCCGCTCTCAAGTTATCGACGGTCGGGTTTTCCACTTCGCCAACTTTGGATCGCATAAGCGGATCGTGGTCGGCGAGCCAGATCATCTCGAGAACGCCAACGCTCAGTATCGACGGGCTCTTGCCGCGATTTCGAATGCCACCGAGCCGGATGGCGAGGCAAAGCATTATCAGCGAAGAGAAAAAGGCAATAAGAAGCTGTTGAAGATTTGTTTAGTTTCATCGCTCGAGTGCTCTGGAGGAAGCAAATCACTTGTGGCAAATTGATCTTAAACATGAAACGTGTTAGATCAGCCCCAATTATAGATATCGTAGAAGAGGGATGCGGCTCACTTTAAGGTTCCAGGCGAGGACTGACTGCAAGGCTATAGTTGAGCCCGTAGGCAATTCGTATCCCCCACCTGAAAGCTGACTTCCTGAGGTATTGTTCTTGTTGAATAAAGCGAGACGAGAATGACACGACGTCAGTCTCGGCGTCATGAGTAAAGTCACGTGCTCTCCGCAGCGCGCTGACTGAGGTTACTCCTGTTGTAATGAATTTAGTAGTCGGACGGAGCTACACTTGAAACCGATGGCAAGCCGTGCCCATAGAATTCGTATGAGTAATCTAAAGTAGAGGAGGCCTATAGCCCCTACAAACTAGTAGTATAAATAATAGACGAACTCGAGCGAGGAAAACTCAGCTCGCACTGCTCTCATCCGCTGTGTGATTCTCTCAACCTAAGTGGTTATGAGCCCCGCACGTTTCTAAACCCCCATCCTCGTACATGCCGACAAACTTGCATCTCGGGTATAACGACCCGCTCTCACGCCTCACTTCTCTATATCCGTCTCGCGCGGCATCCCCAGACATGTCCAACCCCAATCCGGACAGCGGCCCTATCCTGCCGGCTACTCCCAACTCC